>NC_056747.1:29917076-29994737 GCF_019279795.1 Protopterus annectens
GTGTGTTTTTGGGGGTTTTTTGGGGTTCCCCTTTTTTTTCCCCACTTTATAGTGTTGTGCTGTACACCCAGTGATGTCATTGGGTGTGTCTCTGCTACCGTATCTGTGGGTTATCTTCCGTGTTTTACCGTTGCACTGCAACGCTGTTGCCTTTGGTGTTACATTACACTTGCCTGCATTGGTTTAGCTTTACACCTTACTTTACTGTTTCTGCACGTTGCACCTACTATTTACGTGAGTGCATCCTGCAGGCACATGGCATCTCATGCATTTTGTCTGCCGCCACCGTTATGCTAACTCTCTCCTTGGCTGTGCTGTATCGGTTCTTCGCTCTTTGCATTTCTGCAACATCCACTACTTTCTTTGCATTCATATGCCTCCCCTTTCCTGTTTTGCAGGTTTCTGCATGCAGAGTTGTCAGCTGCCGCCGATTGCCCTTCGTGGGTTGATTGGTGTTAATTGCTCATTACGACTCCAATTACACTACTTCCGCATTTCCTCATATTCTCCGCATCACCTTCCTGTATCCATGGTTGTTGATGGGGCGGCCATCACATGACTGGTTTGGGGAACGTAGTCATCCTCGTGCACATGCATCTGTGCGCGCATTGTGTACTCTCAGCGCATCTATTTCCTCAAACGCCGGTCCTGATGCTGTGATGTGCATTGTACAGCCCAGGTTTGCTGGGCTCCAATGTGCTTCCTCCTACAGTGTCACACCCCTCTGCGATTGACAGCTATTCCCTCTAGGCCACTCCTCGGTGTATTACCGCTGTGCCGTTTGGTGCAGCCTTACGCCGGTGGGTGTTTTGCGATTCAGTATTATCTGCGTCATTTGCATGGCATTGACTACTAATACATGGTTACGGCGCCAGACACCGCCGCCACTCCTTGGCAACCCTTGGGCTGTGGTTGTGGCTTTCCATTCATACTATGGTGTATTGTGGCTGTGATGCTGATGTGTCTTATACTGCTCTTTTATGGCATTGTCATATTACTTCAGTGTTCCTCACCGTCCGCGGACATGTCCTGGGGTTCTGCTGTGGTTTTTGCGTACATAACATTTATGTCGTTATTTACATTTTCTGCATGTTTTCTTTTGACATTCTCAGTTTCTTTCCACATTACCATGTTGCACCACTATGACACCTGACGTTGGCAGCCTTGCGTTACTCCTATGTCATGTTTGGATATATGTAAACCGTTTTTTTTGGTTTACATTGCCGTGGTGTTATGCTACGCCTGCGCCACTTCCTGAATTGCTACTTGCCTTCATTTGCATGGTGCAACACCGCACATGGGGTATTTAACATACCTACGCCGGAGGTGGCGCAACTCCGGCGTACGCCGCTGATACACGTGGGTTTGGATCGTACCTGAATCGCTCGGCGGCCATGTCTGGCATTGTGGCGCCTACGCCATGCGTGCGCCTGGCGCAAGGTTCATGAATCCCGGGGTGTGTGTATTTCCTGATAAGACTTCCCATACTCTGGAATAGGCTACCCATCCTATGTCAAGCAAAGTTCTTCATTAGCACTTTTTAAGAAAAATCTTGATGAGTGGATGGGAAATAGGAAATACACCCTGAGGATCACTTTTGTGTCTCTGCTCGACAGTGGCACAGGAAAATAATGTTCTTGGGTGCCATAAGCCAGGGAAACTTGTTGGCTAGGCTTACGTACGTGCTTGGGCCGGTAGCCTAGTACCTACCAATGAACCTATAAGTCTGTATATCATTTTGTGTATTTCCTGCTAAGTCTGGTACATAATTTTGTGTATTTCCTGCTGAGATGTCTGGTACATCATTTTGTGTATTTCCTGCTGATAAGTCTTTTACATCATTTTTTTTAATTCTTGCTGATAAGTCTGTTACATCATTTTGTGTATTTCCTACTGAATAGTCTGGTGCAGCAGTTCATGTATTTCCTGTTGATAAGTTTGTTATATCATTTTGTGTATTTCCTGCTGATAAGTCTGGTACATCACTTTGTGTATTTCCTGTTAATAAGTCTGGTACATCAGATCTTGTATTTCCTGCTGATACGTCTGGTACATCAGTTCTTGTATTTCCTGCTGATAAGCTCTGTACATCAGTTCTTGTATTTCCTGCTGATAAGTCTGGTGCATCATTTTGTGTATTTCCTGCTGATAAGTCTGGTACATCATTTTGTGTATTGCCTGCTGATAAGTCTGGTATATCATTTCATGTATTTCCTGCTGATAAGTCTGGTACATCATTTTGTGTATTTCCTGCTGATAAGTCTGGTACATCATTTTGTGTATTTTCTGCTGATAAGTCTGGTACATCATTTTGTGTATTTCCTGCTAAGTCTGGTACATCAGTTCTTGTATTTCCTGATAAGTCTGGTACATCAGTTCATGTATTTCCTGCTGATAAGTCTGGTACATAATTTTGTGCATTTCCTGATGATAAGTTTGGTACATCAGTTCATGTATTTCCTGCTAATATGTCTGGTACATCATTTTGTGTATTTCCTGCTAAGACTTCCCATACTCTGGAACAGGCTACCCATCTATGTCAAGCAAAGTTCTTCAATAGCACTCTTCAAGAAAAATCTTGATGAGTGGATGGGAAATAGGAAATACACCCCGGGGATCACTTTTGTGTCTCTGCTCGACAGTAGCACAGGAAATAACTTTCTTGAGTGGCGTAAGCCAGGGAACCTTGTTGGCAAGGCTGACATAGGCCCTTGGGCTGATAGCCTAGTAGCTACCTGTGAACCTATGAACCTATAAGTCTGTACATCATTTTGTGTATTTCCTGCTAAGTCTGGTACATAACTTTGTGTATTTCCTGCTAAGTCTGGTACATCATTTTGTGTATTTTCTGCTGATAAATCTAGTACATCATTTTGTGTATTTCCTGCTGATAAGTCTGGTACATCAGTTCATGTATTTCCTGCTGATACGTGTGGTACATCATTGTGTGTATTTCCTGCTGATAAGTCTGGTACATCATTTTGTGTATTTCCTGCTGATAAGTCTGGTACATCAGTTGTTGTATTTTCTGCTGATACATCTGGTACATCAGTTCTTGTATTTCCTGCTGATAAATCTGGTACATCAGTTCTTGTATTTCCTGCTGATAAGTCTGGTACACCATTTTGTGTATTTCCTGCTAAGTCTGGTACATCATTTTATGTATTTCCTGCTGATAAGTCTGGTACATCAGTTCTTGTGTTTCCTGCTGATAAGTCTGGTACATCATTTTGTGCATTTCCTGCTATGTCTGGCACATCAGTTCATGTATTCCTGCTTATTCATCTGGTACATCATTTTGTGTATTTCCTGCTGATAAGTCTAGCACATCAGTTGTTGTATTTCCTGCTGATAAATCTGATACATCACTTTGTTTATTTCCTGCTGATAAATCTGGTACATCAGTTCATGTATTTCCTGCTGATAAGTCTGGTACATCAGTTCATGTATTTCCTGCTAAGTCTGGTACATCAGTTCATGAATTTCCTTCTTAGTCTTGTACATCATTTTGTGTATTTCCTGCTGATAAATCTGGTACATCAGTTCTTGTATTTCCTGTTGATAAGTCTGGTACATCATTTTGTGTATTTCCTGCTGATAAGTCTGGTACATCATTTTGTGTATTTCCTGCTGATAAGTCTGGTACATCATTTTGTGTATTTCCTGCTGATATGTCTGGTACATCATTTTGTGTATTTCTTGCTAAGACTTCCCATACTCTGGAATAGGCTACCCATCCTATGTCAAACAAAGTTCTTCATTAGCACTCTTCATGAAAAATCTTGATAAGTGGATGGGAAATAGGAAATACACCCCGGGTATCACTTTTGTGTCTCTGCTCGACAGTGGCACAGGAAAATATCTTTCTTGGGTGGCATAATCCAGGGAATCTTGTTGGCTAGGCTTATGTAGGTGCTTGGGCCGATAGCCTCATACCTACCTATGAACCTATGAACCTACAAGTCTGTACATCATTTTGTGTATTTCCTGCTAAGTCTGGTACATAATTTTGTGTATTTCCTGCTGAAAAGTCTGGTACATCATTTTGTGTATTTCCTGCTGATAAATCTAGTACATCATTTTGTGTATTTCCTGCTGATAAATCTAGTACATCATTTTGTGTATTTCCTGCTGATAAGTCTGGTACATCAGTTCATGTATTTCCTGCTGATATGTCTGCTACATCATTTTGTGTATTTCCTGCTGATAAGTCTGATACATCATTTTGTGTATTTTTTGCTGATAAGTCTGGTACATCAGTTCTTGTATTTCCTGCTGATACGTCTGGTACATCAGTTCTTGTATTTCCTGCTGATTCCTCTGGTACATCAGTTCTTGTATTTCCTGCTGATAAGTCTGGTACATCACTTCTTGTATTTCCTGCTGATAAGTCTGGTACATCATTTGTGTATTTCCTGCTGATAAGTCTGGTACATCAGTTCGTGTATTTCCTGCTGATAAGTCTGGTACATCATTTTGTGTATTTCCTGCTGATAAGTGTAGTCCATCATTTTGTGTATTTCCTGCTAAGTCTGGTACAGCATTTTGTGTATTTCCTGCTAAGTCTAGCACATCAGTTCTTGTATTTCCTGCTGATAAATCTGGTACATCATTTTGCCTATTTCCTGCTGATAAATCTGGGACATCAGTTTATGTATTTCCTGCTGATAAGTCTAGTACATCAGTTCATGTATTTCCTTATAAGTCTTGTACATCATTTTGTGTATTTCCTGCTGATAAGTCTGCTACATCAATTCTTGTATTTCCTGCTGATAAGTCTGGTACATCATTTTGTGCATTTCCTGCTATGTCTGGTACATCAGTTCATGTATTCCTGCTTATTAGTCTGGTACATGATTTTGTGTATTGCCTGCTGATAAGTAAGGTACATCAGTTCATGTGTTTCCTGCTGATAAGTCTGGTACATCATTTTGTATATTTCCTGTTGATAAATCTGGTACATCATTTTGCGTATTTCCTGCTGATAAATCTGGTACATCAGTTCATGTATTTCCTGCTGATAAGTCTGGTAACATCAGTTCATGTATTTCCTGCTGATAAGTCTGGTACATCAGTTCATGTATTTCCTGCTGATAAGTCTGGTGCATCAGTTCTTTTCTTTCTTGCTGGGAAGCCTGGTACATTAGTTCATGTATTCCCTGCTAAGTCTTGCATCATTTTGTGTATTTCCTGCTAAGTTTGGTACATCAGTTCATGTATTTGCTGCTAAGTCTGGTACATCATTTTGTGAATTTCCTGCTGATAAGTCTGGTACATCATTTCTTGTATTTCCTGCTAATAAGTCTGGTACATCATCTTGTGTATTTCCTGTTGATAAGTCTGGTACATAATTTTGTGTATGTCCTGCTGATAAGTCTGGTACATCATTTTGTGTATTTCTGCTGATAAATCTTGTACATCATTTTGTGAATTTCCTGCTATGTCTGGTACATCATTTTGTATATTTCCTGCTAAGTCTGGTACATCAGTTCTTGTGTTTCATGTTGATAAGTCTGGTTCATCATTTTGTGTATTTCCTGATAAGTCTGGTACATCAGTTCTTGTATTTCCTGCTGATAAGTCTGGTTCATCATTTTATGTATTTCCTGCTAAGTCGTACATCAGTTCATGTATCTCCTGCTGATAAGTCTGGTGCATCACTTTGTGTATTTCCTGCTAAGTCTGGTACATCAGTGTGTGTATTTCCTGCTAATAAGTCTGGTACATCAGTTCTTGTATTTCCTACTGATATGTCTGGTACATCAGTTTTGTATTTCCAGCAGAAAAGTCTGGTACATCATTTTGTGTATTTCCTGCTGATAAGTCTGCTACATCATTTTGTGTATTTCCTGCTGATAAGTCTGGTACATCAGTTGTTGTATTTCCTGCTGATACATCTGGTATATCAGTTCTTGTATTTCCTGCTGATAAATCTGGTACATCAGTTCTTGTATTTCCTGCTGATAAGTCTGGTACATCATTTTGTGTATTTCCTGCTAAGTCTGGTACATCATTTTATGTATTTCCTGCTCATAAGTCTGGTACATCAGATCTTGTATTTCCTGCTGATAAGTCTGGTACATCATTTTGTGCATTTCCTGCTATGTCTGGTACATCAGTTCATGTATTCCTGCTTATTCGTCTGGTACATAATTTTGTGTATTTCCTGCTGATAAGTCTGGTACATCAGTTCATGTATTTCCTGCTGATAAGTCTGATACATCATTTTGTGTATTTCCTGCTGATAAGTCTAGTCCATTATTTTGTGTATTTCCTGCTAAGTCTGGTACATCATTTTGTGTATTTCCTGCTGATAAGTCTAGCACATCAGTTCTTGTATTTCCTGCTGATAAATCTGGTACATCCTTTGCGTATTTCCTGCTGATAAGTCTGGTACATCATTTTGTCTATTTCCAGCTGATAAGTCTGGTACATCATTTTGTGTATTTCCTGCTGATAAATCTGGCACATAATTTTTTGTATTTCCTGCTATGTCTGGTACATCATTTTGTGTATTTCCTGCTGATAAGTCTAGTATATCAGTTCTTGTGTTTCCTGCTGATAGGTTTGGTTCATCATTTTGTGTATTTCCTGCTAAGTCTGGTACATCAGTTCATGTATCTCCTGCTGATAAGTCTGGTGCATCACTTTGTGTATTTCCTGCTAAGTCTGGTACATCATTTTGTGTATCTCCTTCTGATAAGTCTGGTGCATCAGTTCTTCTTTTTCCTACTGATATGTCTGGTACATCAGTTCTTGTATTTCCTGCTGAAAAGTCTGGTACGACATTTTGTGTATTTCCTGCTGATAAGTCTGGTACATCATTTTGTGTATTTCCTGTTGATTAGTCTGGTACATCAGTTCTTCTATTTCCTGATGATACGTCTCGTACATCAGTTCTTCTATTTCCTGCTGATACGTCTGGTACGTCAGTTCTTGTATTTTCTCCTGATAAGTCTGGTTCATCATTTTGTGTATTTCCTGATAAGTCTGGTACATCAGTTCTTGTATTTCCTGCTGATAAGTCTGGTTCATCATTTTATGTATTTCTTGCTAAGTCGTACATCAGTTCAGGTATCTCCTGCTGATAATTCTGGTGCATCACTTTGTGTATTTCCTGCTAAGTCTGGTACATCAGTTCTTGTATTTCCTACTGATATGTCTGGTACATCAGTTTTGTATTTCCTGCTGAAAAGTCTGGTACATCATTTTGTGTATTTCCTGCTGATAAGTCTGCTACATCATTTTGTGTATTTCCTGCTGATAAGTCTGGTACATCATTGTGTGTATTTCCTCCTGATAAGTCTGGTACATCAGTTCTTGTATTTCATGCTAAGCCTGGTACATCAGTTCATGTACTTCCTGTTGATAAGTCTGGTACATCATTTTCTGTATTGCCTGCTGATAAGTCTGGTACATCAGTTCATGTATTTCCTGCTAATAAGTATGGTACATCAGTTCATGTATTTCCTGCTGATAAGTCTGTTACATCATTATGTGTATTTCCTGCTAAGTCTGCTACCTCAGTTCATGTATTTCCTTCTAATAAGTCTGGTACATCATTTTGTGTATTTTCTGCTGATAAGTCTGGTACATCATTTTGTGTATTTCTTGCTGATAAATCTGCTACATCAGTCCATGTATTTCCTGCTTATGTGTCTGGTACATCATTGTGTGTATTTCCTGCTAAGACTTCCCATACTCTGGAACAGACTACCCATCCTATGTCAAGCAAAGTTCTTCATTAGCACTCTTCAAGAAAAATCTTGATGAGTGGTTGGGAAATAGGAAATACTCCCTGAGGATCACTTTTGTGTCTCTGCTCGACAGTGGCACAGGAAAATAACTTTCTTGAGTGGCATAAGCCAGGGAAACTTGTTGGCTAGGCTTAGGTAGGCGCTTGGGCCGGTAGCCTTGTACCTACCTATGAACCTATAAGTCTGTACATCATTTTGTGTATTTCCTGCTAAGTCTGGTACATAATTTTGTGTATTTCTTGCTGAGAAGTCTAGTACATCATTTTGTGTATTTCCTGCTGATAAGTCTTTTACAATATTTTGTGTAATTCTTGCTGATAAGTCTGGTACATCATTTTGTGTATTTCCTGCTGATAAGTCTGGTACATCATTTTGTGTATTTCCTGTTAATAAGTCTGGTACATCCGTTCTTGTATTACCTGCTGATACGTCTAGTACATTAGTTCTTGTATTTCCTGCTGATAAGTCTGGTACATCAGTTCTTATATTTCCTGCTGATAAGTCTGGTACATCATTTTGTGTATTTCCTGCTGATAAGTCTGGTACATCAGTTCATGTATTTCCTAATGATAAGTCTGGTACATCAGTTTTTTTATTTCCTGCTATGTCTGGTACATCAGTTCATGTATTTCCTGCTAATAAGTCTGGTACATCATTTTGTCTATTGCCTGCTGATAAGTCTGGTACATCATTTCATGTATTTCCTGCTGATAAGTCTGGTACATCATTTTGTGTATTGCCTGCTGATAAGTCTGGTATATCATTTCATGTATTTCCTGCTGATAAGTCTGTTACATCATTTTGTGTATTTCCTGCTGATAAATCTGTTACATCATTTTGTGTATTTCCTGTTGATAAGTCTGGTACATCATTTTGTGTATTTCCTGCTGATAAGTCTGGTACATCATTTCTTGTATTTCCTGATAAGTCTGGTACATCAGTTCATGTATTTCCTGCTAAGTCTGGTACATAATTTTGTGCATTTCCTGCTGATAAGTCTGGTACATCAGTTCATGTATTTCCTGCTAATATGTCTGGTACATCATTTTGTGTATTTCCTGCTAAGACTTCCCATACTCTGGAACAGGCTACCCATCTATGTCAAGCAAAGTTCTTCATTAGCACTCTTCAAGAAAAATCTTGATGAGGGGATGGGAAATAGGAAATACAGACCGGGGATCACTTTTGTGTCTCTGCTCGACAGTAGCACAGGAAATAACTTTCTTGAGTGGTGTAAGCCAGGGAATCTTGTTGGCAAGGCTGACATAGGCCATTGGGTTGATAGCCTAGTAACTACCTGTGAACCTATAAACCTATAAGTTTGCACATCATTTTGTGTATTTCCTGCTAAGTCTGGTGCATAACTTTGTGTATCTCCTGCTGATAAGTCTGGTACATCATTTTCTGTATTTCCTGCTGATTAATCTAGTACATCATTTTGTGTATTTCCTGCTGATAAGTCTGGTACATCAATTAATGTATTACCTGCTGATACATCTGGTGCATCATTTTGTGTATTTCCTGCTAAGTCTGGTACATCATTTTGTGTATTTCCTGCTGATAAGTCTGGTACATCAGTTGTATTTTCTGCTGATACATCTGGTATATCAGTTCTTGTATTTCCTGCTGATAAATCTGGTACATCAGTTCTTGTATTTCCTGCTGATAAGTCTGGTACATCATTTTGTGTATTTCCTGCTAAGTCTGGTACACCATTTTATGTATTTCCTGCTCATAAGTCTGGTACATCAGTTCTTGTGTTTCCTGCTGATAAGTCTGGTACATCATTTTGTGCATTTCCTGCTATGTCTGGTACATCAGTTCATGTATTCCTGCTTATTCGTCTGGTACATCATTTTATGTATTTCCTGCTGATAAATCTGGTACATCAGTTCATGTATTTCCTGCTGATAAGTCTGATACATCATTTTGTGTATTTCCTGCTGATAAGTCTAGTCCATCATTTTGTGTATTTCCTGCTAAGTCTGGTACATTATTTTGTGTATTTCCTGCTGATAAGTCTGGTACATCATTTTGTGTATTTCCTGCTCATAAATCTGGCACATCATTTTGTGTATTTCCTCCTGATATGTCTGGTACATCATTTTGTGTATTTCCTGCTAAGTCTGGTACATCAGTTCATGTATCTCCTGCTGATAAGTTTGGTGCATCACTTTGTGTATTTCCTGCTAAGTCTGGTACATCATTTTGTGTATTTCCTTCTGATAAGGCTGGTGCATCAGTTCTTCTATTTCCTACTGATATGTCTAGTACATCAGTTCTTGTGTTTCCTGCTGATAGGTTTGGTTCATCATTTTGTGTATTTCCTGCTAAGTCTGGTACATCAGTTCATGTATCTCCTGCTGATAAGTTTGGTGAATCACTTTGTGTATTTCCTGCTAAGTCTGGTACATCATTTTGTGTATTTCCTTCTGATAAGTCTGGTGCATCAGTTCTTCTATTTCCTACTGATATGTCTGGTACATTAGTTCTTGTATTTCCTGCTGAAAAGTCTGGTACGTCATTTTGTGTATTTCCTGCTGATAAGTCTGGTACATCATTTTGTGTATTTCCTGTTGATTAGTCTGGTACATCAGTTCTTCTATTTCCTGCTGATACGTCTGGTACATCAGTTCTTCTATTTCCTGCTGATACGTCTGGTACGTCAGTTCTTGTATTTTCTCCTGATATGTCTGGTACATCATTTTGTGTATTTCCTGCTAAGTCTTGTACACCATTTTGTATATTTCCTGCTGATGTCTGGTACATCAATTCCTATATTTCCTGCTGATAAGTCTGGTACATCAGTTCTTGTATTTCCTGCTATGTCTGGTACATCAGTTCATGTATTTCCTGCTTATATGTCTGGTACATCATTTTGTGTATTGCCTCCTGATAAGTCTGGTATATCATTTTGTGTATTTCCTGCTGATAAATCTGCTACATCAGTCCATGTATTTCCTGCTAATGTGTCTGGTACATCATTGTGTGTATTTCCTGATAAGACTTCCCATACTCTGGAATAGGCTACCCATCCTATGTCAAGCAAAGTTCTTCATTAGCACTTTTTAAGAAAAATCTTGATGAGTGGATGGGAAATAGGAAGGATCACTTTTGTGTCTCTGCTCGACAGTGGCACAGGAAAATAATGTTCTTGGGTGCCATAAGCCAGGGAAACTTCTTGGCTAGGCTTACGTATGCGCTTGGGCCGGTAGCCTTGTCCCTACCTATGAACCTATAAGTCTGTATATCATTTTGTGTATTTCCTGCTAAGTCTTGTACATAATTTTGTGTATTTCCTGCTGAGAAGTCTGGTACATCATTTTGTGTATTTCCTGCTGATAAGTCTTTTACATCATTTTGTGTATTTCCTACTGATAAGTCTGGTGTAGCAGTATTTCCTGTTGATAAGTTTGTTATATCATTTTGTGTATTTCCTGCTGATAAGTCTGGTACATCATTTTGTGCATTTCCTGTTAATAAGTCTGGTACATCAGTTCTTGTATTTCCTGCTGATACGTCTGGTACATCAGTTCTTGTATTTCCTGCTGATAAGTCTGGTACATCAGTTCTTGTATTTCCTGCTGATAAGTCTGGTACATCATTTTGTGTATTTCCTGCTGATAAGTCTGGTACATCAGTTCATGTATTTCCTGCTGATAAGTCTGGTACATTAGTTTTTGTATTTCCTGCTATGTCTGGTACTTCAGTTCATGTATTTCCTGCTAATAAGTCTGGTACATCATTTTGTGTATTTTTTGCTGATAAGTCTGGTACATCAGTTCTTGTATTTCCTGCTGATACATCTGGTACATCAGTTCTTTATTTCCTGCTGATACGTCTGGTACATCATTTCTTGTATTTTCTGCTGATAAGTCTGGTACATCAGTTCTTGTATTTCCTGCTGATAAGTCTGGTACATCATTTGTGTATTTCCTGCTGATAAGTCTGGTACATCAGTTCATGTATTTCCTGCTGATAAGTCTGGTACATTATTTTGTGTATTTCCTGCTGATAAGTCTAGTCCATCATTTTGTGTATTTCCTGCTAAGTCTGGTACATCATTTTGTGTATTTCCTGCTGATAAGTCTGGTACATCATTTTGTATATTTCCTGTTGATAAATCTGGTACATCATTTTGTGTATTTCCTGCTGATAAATCTAGTACATCAGTTCATGTATTTCCTGCTAAGTCTGGTACATCAGTTCATGTATTTCCTGCTGATAAGTCTGGTACATCAGTTCTTGTATTTCTTGCTGAGAAGCCTGATACATCAGTTCATGTATTTCCTGCTAAGTCTTTCATCATTTTGTATATTTCCTGCTAAGTTTGGTACATCAATTCATGTATTTCCTGCTATGTCTGGTACATCATTTTGTGAATTTCCTGCTGATAAGTCTGGTACATCAGTTCTTGTATTTCCTGTTAATAAGTCTTGTACATCAT
The DNA here is from genome assembly GCF_019279795.1 of Protopterus annectens. NCBI lineage: Eukaryota > Metazoa > Chordata > Ceratodontiformes > Protopteridae > Protopterus > Protopterus annectens. Next base: position 29,929,281 of record NC_056747.1, read on the forward strand.
TTTGTGTATTTCCTGCTGATAAGTATGGTACATAATTTTGTGTATGTTCTTCTTATAAGTCTAGTACATCATTTTGTGTATTTCTCCTGATAAATCTGGTACATCATTTTGTGAATTTCCTGCTAAGTCTGGTACATCAGTTCTTGTGTTTCCTGCTGATAAGTCTGGTTCATCATTTTGTGTATTTCCTGATAAGTCTGGTACATCAGTTCTTGTATTTCCTGCTGATAAGTCTGATTGATCATTTTGTCTATTTCCTGATAAGTCTGGTACATCAGTTCATATATCTCCTGCTGATAAGTCTGGTGCATCACTTTGTGTATTTCCTGCCAAGTCTGGTATATCATTTTGTGTATTTCCTGCTAATAAGTCTGGTACATCAGTTCTTGTATTTCCTACTGATATGTCTGGTACATCAGTTCTTGTATTTCCTGCTGAAAACTCTGGTACATCATTTTGTGTATTTCCTGCTGATAAGTCTGGTACATCATTTTGTGTATTTCCTGCTGATAAGTCTGGTACATCATTATGTGTATTTCCTCCTGATAAGTCTGGTACATCAGTTCTTGTGTTTCATGCTGATAAGTCTGGTACATCAGTTCATGTACTTCCTGTTGATAAGTCTGGTACATCATTTTGTGTATTGCCTGCTGATAAGTCTGGTACATCAGTTCATGTATTTCCTGCTAATAAGTCTGGTACATCAGTTCATGTATTTCCTGCTCATAAGTCTATTACATCATTATGTGTATTTCCTGCTAAGTCTGCTACCTTAGTTCATGTATTTCCTGCTAATAAGTCTGGTACATAATTTTGTGTATTTTCTGCTGATAAGTCTGGTACATCATTTTGTGTATTTCTTGCTGATAAATCTGCTACATCAGTCCATGTATTTCCTGCTAATGTGTCTGGTACATCATTGTGTGTATTTCCTGCTAAGAGGAAAATAACTTTCTCGGGTGGCATAAGCCCAAACTTGTTGGCTAGGCTTAGGTAGGTAGGCGGCTGGGCGGTAGCTACTACCTACCTATGAACCTATAAGTCTGTACATCATTTTGTGTATTTCCTGCTAAGTCTGGTACATAATTTTGTGTATTTCCTGCTGAGAAGTCTAGTACATCATTTTGTGTACTTCCTGCTGATAAGTCTTTTACATCATTTTGTGTAATTCTTGCTGATAAGTCTGGTACATCATTTTGTGTATTTCCTGCTGATAAGTCTGGTACATCATTTTGTGTATTTCCTGTTAATAAGTCTGGTACCTCAGTTCTTGTATTACCTGCTGATACATCTGGTACATCAGTTCTTGTATTTCCTGCTGATAAGTCTGGTACATCAGTTCTTATATTTCCTGCTGATAAGTCTGGTACATCATTTTGTGTATTTCCTGCTGATAAGTCTGGTACATCAGTTCATGTATTTCCTAATAAGTCTGGTACATCAGTTTTTTTATTTCCTGCTATGTCTGGTACATCAGTTCATGTATTTCCTGCTAATAAGTCTGGTACATCATTTTGTCTATTGCCTGCTAAGTCTGGTACATCATTTCATGTATTTCCTGCTGATAAGTCTGGTACATCATTTTGTGTATTGCCTGCTGATAAGTCTGGTATATCATTTCATGTATTTCCTGTTGATAAGTCTGTTACATCATTTTGTGTATTTCCTGCTGATAAATATGTTACATCATTTTGTGTATTTCCTTTTGATAAGTCTGGTACATCATTTTGTGTATTTCCTGCTGATAAGTCTGGTACATCATTTCTTGTATTTCCTGATAAGTCTGGTACATCAGTTCATGTATTTCCTGCTGATAAGTCTGGTACATAATTTTGTGCATTTCCTGCTGATAAGTCTGGTACATCAGTTCATGTATTTCCTGCTAATATGTCTGGTACATCATTTTGTGTATTTCCTGCTAAGACTTCCCATACTCTGGAACAGGCTACCCATCTATGTCAAGCAAAGTTTTTCATTAGCACTCTTCAAGAAAAATCTTGATGAGGGGATGGGAAATAGGAAATACAGCCCGGGGATCACTTTTGTGTCTCTGCTCGACAGTAGCACAGGAAATAACTTTATTGAGTGGCGTAAGCCAGGGAATCTTGTTGGCAAGGCTGACATAGGCCATTGGGCTGATAGCCTAGTAACTACCTGTGAACCTATAAACCTATAAGTTTGCACATCATTTTGTGTATTTCCTGCTAAGTCTGGTGCATAACTTTGTGTATTTCCTGCTGATAAGTCTGGTACATCATTTTCTGTATTTCCTGCTGATTAATCTAGTACATAATTTTGTGTATTTCCTGCTGATAAGTCTGGTACATCAATTAATGTATTTCCTGCTGATACATCTGGTACATCATTTTGTGTATTTCCTGCTAAGTCTGGTACATCATTTTGTGTATTTCCTGCTGATAAGTCTGGTACATCAGTTGTTGTATTTCCTGCTGATACATCTGGTATATCAGTTCTTGTATTTCCTGCTGATAAATCTGGTACATCAGTTCTTGTATTTCCTGCTGATAAGTCTGGTACATCATTTTGTGTATTTCCTGCTAAGTCTGGTACATCATTTTATGTATTTCCTGCTCATAAGTCTGGTACATCAGTTCTTGTGTTTCCTGCTGATAAGTCTGGTACATCATTTTGTGCATTTCCTGCTATGTCTGGTACATCAGTTCATGTATTCCTGCTTATTTGTCTGGTACATCATTTTGTGTATTTCCTGCTGATAAATCTGGTACATCAGTTCATGTATTTCCTGCTGATAAGTCTGATACATCATTTTGTGTATTTCCTGCTGATAAGTCTAGTCCATCATTTTGTGTATTTCCTGCTAAGTCTGGTGCATCATTTTGTGTATTTCCTGCTGATAAGTCTAGCACATCAGTTCTTGTATTTCCTGCTGATAAATCTGGTACATCCTTTTGCGTATTTCCTGCTGATAAGTCTGGTACATCATTTTGTCTATTTCCTGCTGATAAGTCTGGTACATCATTTTGTGTATTTCCTGCTGATAAATCTGGCACATCATTTTGTGTATTTCCTGCTGATATGTCTGGTACATCATTTTGTGTATTTCCTGCTGATAAGTCTAGTACATCAGTTCTTGTGTTTCCTGCTGATAGGTTTGGTTCATCATTTTGTGTATTTCCTGCTAAGTCTGGTACATCGGTTCATGTATCTCCTGCTGATAAGTTTGGTGCATCACTTTGTGTATTTCCTGCTAAGTCTGGTACATCATTTTGTGTATTTCCTTCTGATAAGTCTGGTGCATCAGTTCTTCTATTTCCTACTGATATGTCTGGTACATCAGTTCTTGTATTTCCTGCTGAAAAGTCTGGTACGTCATTTTGTGTATTTCCTGCTGATAAGTCTGGTACATCATTTTGTGTATTTCCTGTTGATTAGTCTGGTACATCAGTTCTTCTATTTCCTGCTGATACGTCTCGTACATCAGTTCTTCTATTTCCTGCTGATACGTCTGGTACGTCAGTTCTTGTATTTTCTCCTGATAAGTCTGGTACATCATTTTGTGTATTTCCTGCTAAGTCTTGTACATCATTTTGTATATTTCCTGCTGATGTCTGGTACATCAATTCCTGTATTTCCTGCTGATAAGTCTGGTACATCAGTTCTTGTATTTCCTGCTATGTCTGGTACATCAGTCCATGTATTTCCTGCTTATATGTCTGGTACATCATTTTGTGTATTGCCTGCTGATAAGTCTGGTATATCATTTTGTGTATTTCCTGCTGATAAATCTGCTACATCAGTCCATGTATTTCCTGCTAATGTGTCTGGTACATCATTGTGTGTATATCCTGATAAGACTTCCCATACTCTGGAATAGGCTACCCATCCTATGTCAAGCAAAGTTCTTCATTAGCACTTTTTAAGAAAAATCTTGATGAGTGGATGGGAAATAGGAAATATACCCTGAGGATCACTTTTGTGTCTCTGCTCGACAGTGGCACAGGAAAATAATGTTCTTGGGTGCCATAAGCCAGGGAAACTTGTTGGCTAGGCTTACGTACGTGCTTGGGCCGGTAGCCTTGTCCTTACCTATGAACCTATAAGTCTGTATATCATTTTGTGTATTTCCTGCTAAGTCTGGTACATAATTTTGTGTATTTCCTGCTGAGAAGTCTGGTACATCATTTTGTGTATTTCCTGCTGATAAGTCTTTTACATCATTTTGTTTAGTTCTTGCTGCTAAGTCTGTTACATCATTTTGTGTATTTTATACTGATAAGTCTGGTGCAGCAGTATTTCCTGTTGATAAGTTTGTTATATCATTTTGTGTATTTCCTGCTGATAAGTCTGGTACATCATTTTGTGCATTTCCTGTTAATAAGTCTGGTACATCAGTTCTTGTATTTCCTGCTGATACATCTGGTACATCAGTTCTTGTATTTCCTGCTGATAAGTCTGGTACATCAGTTCTTGTATTTCCTGCTGATAAGTCTGGTACATCATTTTGTGTATTTCCTGCTGATAAGTCTGGTACATTAGTTTTTCTATTTCCTGCTATGTCTGGTACTTCAGTTCATGTATTTCCTGCTAATAAGTCTGGTACATCATTTTGTGTATTGTCTGCTGATAAGTCTGGTACATAATTTCATGTATTTCCTGCTGATAAGTCTGGTACATCATTTTGTGTATTGCCTGCTGATAAGTCTGGTATATCATTTCATGTATTTCCTGCTGATAAGTCTGGTACATCATTTTGTGTATTTCCTGCTGATAAGTCTGGTACATCATTTTGTGTATTTCCTGCTGATAAGTCTGGTACATCATTTTGTGTATTTCCTGCTGATAAGTCTGGTACATCAGTTCTTGTATTTCCTGATAAGTCTGGTACATCAGTTCATGTATTTCCTGCTGATAAGTCTGGTACATAATTTTGTGCATTTCCTGATGATAAGTCTGGTACATCAGTTCATGTATTTCCTGCTAATATGTCTGGTACATCATTTTGTGTATTTCCTGCTAAGACTTCCCATACTCTGGAACAGGCTACCCATCTATGTCAAGCAAAGTTCTTCATTAGCAGTCTTCAAGAAAAATCTTGATGAGTGAATGGGAAATAGGAAATACACCCCGGGGATCACTTTTGTGTCTCTGCTCGACAGTAGCACAGGAAATAACTTTCTTGAGTGGCGTAAGCCAGGGAACCTTGTTGGCAAGACTAACATAAGCCCTTGGGCTGATAGCCTAGTACCTACCTTTGAACCTATGAACCTATAAGTCTGTACATCATTTTGTGTATTTCCTGCTAAGTCTGGTACATAACTTTGTGTATTTCCTGATGATAAGTCTGGTACATCATTTCGTATATTTCCTGATGATAAATCTAGTACATCATTTTGTGTATTTCCTGCTGATAAGTCTAGTCCATCATTTTGTGTATTTCTTGCTAAGTCTGATACATCATTTTGTGCATTTCCTGCTGATAAGTCTAGCACATCAGTTGTTGTATTTCCTGCTGATAAATCTGGTACATCACTTTGTGTATTTCCTGCTGATAAATCTGGTACATCAGTTCATGTATTGCCTGCTGATAAGTCTGGTACATCAGTTCATGTATTTCCTGCTAAGTCTGGTGCATCAGTTCATGAATTTCCTTCTTAGTTTTGTACATCATTTTGTGTATTTCCTGCTGATAAATCTGGTACATCATTTTGTGTATTTCCTGCTGATAAGTCTGGTACATCATTTTGTGTATTTCCTGCTGATAAATCTGGCACATCATTTTGTGTATTTCCTGCTGATATGTCTGGTACATCATTTTGTGTATTTCTTGCTGATAAGTCTAGTACATCAGTTCTTGTGTTTTCTGCTGATAGGTTTGGTTCATCATTTTGTGTATTTCCTGCTGATAAGTCTGGTACATCAGTTCATGTATTTCCTTCTAAGTCTTGTACATCATTTTGTGTATTTCCTGCTGATAAGTCTGGTACATCAGTTAATGTATTTCCTGCTGATACGTCTGCTACATCATTTTGTGTATTTCCTGCTGATAAGTCTGGTACATCATTTTGTGTATTTCTTGCTGATAAGTCTAGTACATCCATTCTTGTGTTTTCTGCTGATAGGTTAGGTTCATCATTTTGTGTATTTCCTGCTGATAAGTCTGGTACATCATTTCATGTATTTCCTTCTAAGTCTTGTACATCATTTTGTGTATTTCCTGCTGATAAATCTAGCACATCAGTTCTTGTATTTCCTGCTGATAAATCTGGTACATCATTTTGCGTATTTCCTGCTGATAAATCTGATACATCAGTTCATGTATTTCCTGCTGATAAGTCTGGTACATCAGTTCATGTATTTCCTTCTAAGTCTTGTACATCATTTTGTGTATTTCCTGCTGATAAATCTGGTACATCAGTTCTTGTATTTCCTGCTGATAAGTCTGGTACATCATTTTGTGTATTTCCTGCTGATAAGTCTGGTACATCATTTTGTGTATTTCTTGCTGATAAGTCTGGTACATCATTTTGTGTATTTCCTGCTGATAAATCTGGCACATCATTTTGTGTATTTCCTGCTGATATGTCTGGTACATCATTTTGTGTATTTCCTGCTGATAAGTCTAACACATCAGTTCTTGTGTTTCCTGCTGATAGGTTTGGTTCATCATTTTATGTATTTCCTGCTAAGTCTGGTACATTAGTTCATGTATCTTCTGCTGATAAGTCTGGTACATCACTTTGTGTATTTCCTGCTAAGTCTGGTACATCATTTTGTGTATTTCCTTCTGATAAGTCTGGTACATCAGTTCTTGTATTTCCTACTGATATGTCTGGTGCATCAGTTCTTGTATTTCCTGCTGAAACGTCTGGTACATCATTTTGTGTATTTCCTGCTGATAAGTCTGGTACATCATTTTGTGTATTTCCTGTTGATTAGTCTTGTACATCAGTTCTATTATTTCCTGCTGATACATCTGGTGCATCAGTTCTTCTATTTCCTGCTGATACATTTGGTACATCAGTTCATGCATTTCCTGCTTATATGTCTGGTACATCATTCTGTGTATTTCCTGTTAAGACTTCCCATACTCTGGAATAGGCTACCCATCCTATGTCAAGCAAAGTTCTTCATTAGCACTCTTCAAGAAAAATCTTGATGAGTGGATGGAAAATAGGAAATATACCCCAAGGATCACTTTTGTGTCTCTGCTCGACAGTGGCACAGGAAAATAACTTTCTTGGGGGGCATAAGCCAGGGAAACTTGTTGGCTAGGCTTACGTAGGCGCTTGGGCCAGTAGCCTTGTACCTACCTATGAACCTATAAGTCTGTACATCATTTTGTGTATTTCCTGCTAAGTCTGGTACATAATTTTGTGTATTTCCTGCTGAGAAGTCTGGTACATCATTTTGTGTATTTCCTGCTGATAAGTCTTTTACATCATTTTGCGTAATTCTTGCTGATAAGTCTGGTACATCATTTTGTGTATTTCCTGCTGATAAGTCTGGTGCAGCAATTCATGTATTTCCTGTTGATAAGTTTGTTATATCATTTTGTGTATTTCCTGCTGATAAGTCTGGTACATCATTTTGTGTATTTCCTGTTAATAAGTCTGGTACATCAGTTCTTGTATTTCCTGCTGATACGTCTGGTACATCAGTTCTTGTATTTCCTGCTGATAAGTCTGGTACATCATTTTGTGTATTTCCTGCTGATAAGTCTGGTACATCATTTTGTGTATTTCCTGCTGATAAGTCTGGTACATCAGTTCTTGTATTTCCTGATAAGTCTGGTACATCAGTTCATGTATTTCCTGCTGATAAGTCTGGTACATAATTTTGTGCATTTCCTGATGATAAGTCTGGTACATCAGTTCATGTATTTCCTGCTAATATGTCTGGTACATCATTTTGTGTATTTCCTGCTAAGACTTCCCATACTCTGGAACAGGCTACCCATCTATGTCAAGCAAAGTTCTTCATTAGCAGTCTTCAAGAAAAATCTTGATGAGTGGATGGGAAATAGGAAATACACCCCGGGGATCACTTTTGTGTCTCTGCTCGACAGTAGCACAGGAAATAACTTTCTTGAGTGGCGTAAGCCAGGGAACCTTGTTGGCAAGACTAACATAGGCCGTTGGGCTGATAGCCTAGTACCTACCTGTGAACCTATGAACCTATAAGTCTGTACATCATTTTGTGTATTTCCTGCTAAGTCTGGTACATAACTTTGTGTATTTCCTGATGATAAGTCTGGTACATCATTTCGTATATTTCCTGCTGATAAATCTAGTACATCATTTTGTGTATTTCCTGCTGATAAGTCTAGTCCATCATTTTGTGTATTTCTTGCTAAGTCTGGTACATCATTTTGTGCATTTCCTGCTGATAAGTCTAGCACATCAGTTGTTGTATTTCCTGCTGATAAATCTGGTACATCACTTTGTGTATTTCCTGCTGATAAATCTGGCACATCAGTTCATGTATTGCCTGCTGATAAGTCTGGTACATCAGTTCATGTATTTCCTGCTAAGTCTGGTACATCAGTTCATGAATTTCCTTCTTAGTTTTGTACATCATTTTGTGTATTTCCTGCTGATAAATCTGGTACATCAGTTCTTGTATTTCCTGCTGATAAGTCTGGTACATCATTTTGTGTATTTCCTGCTGATAAGTCTGGTACATCATTTTGTGTATTTCCTGCTGATAAATCTGGCACATCATTTTGTGTATTTCCTGCTGATATGTCTGGTACATCATTTTGTGTATTTCTTGCTGATAAGTCTAGTACATCAGTTCTTGTGTTTTCTGCTGATAGGTTTGGTTCATCATTTTGTGTATTTCCTGCTGATAAGTCTGGTACATCAGTTCATGTATTTCCTTCTAAGTCTTGTACATCATTTTGTGTATTTCCTGCTGATAAGTCTGGTACATCAGTTCATGTATTTCCTGCTGATACGTCTGCTACATCATTTTGTGTATTTCCTGCTGATAAGTCTGGTACATCAGTTCATGTATTTCCTTCTAAGTCTTGTACATCATTTTGTGTATTTCCTGCTGATAAATCTAGCACATCAGTTCTTGTATTTCCTGCTGATAAATCTGGTACATCATTTTGCGTATTTCCTGCTGATAAATCTGATACATCAGTTCATGTATTTCCTGCTGTTAAGTCTGGTACATCAGTTCATGTATTTCCTTCTAAGTCTTGTACATCATTTTGTGTATTTCCTGCTGATAAATCTGGTACATCAGTTCTTGTATTTCCTGCTGATAAGTCTGGTACATAATTTTGTGTATTTCCTGCTGATAAGTCTGGTACATCATTTTGTGTATTTCCTGCTAAGTCTGGTACATCATTTTGTGTATTTCCTGCTGATAAATATGGCACATCATTTTGTGTATTTCCTGCTGATATGTCTGGTACATCATTTTGTGTATTTCCTGCTGATAAGTCTAACACATCAGTTCTTGTGTTTCCTGCTGATAGGTTTGGTTCATCATTTTATGTATTTCCTGCTAAGTCTGGTACATTAGTTCATGTATCTTCTGCTGATAAGTCTGGTACATCACTTTGTGTATTTCCTGCTAAGTCTGGTACATCATTTTGTGTATTTCCTTCTGATAAGTCTGGTACATCAGTTCTTGTATTTCCTACTGATATGTCTGGTACATCAGTTCTTGTATTTCTTGCTGAAACGTCTGGTACATCATTTTGTGTATTTCCTGCTGATAAGTCTGGTACATCATTTTGTGTATTTCCTGTTGATTAGTCTTGTACATCAGTTCTATTATTTCCTGCTGATACATCTGGTACATCAGTTCTTCTATTTCCTGCTGATACATTTGGTACGTCAGTTCTTGTATTTTCTGCTAAGTCTGGTACATCATTTTGTGTATTTCTTGCTAAGTCTTGTACATCATTTTGTATATTTCCTGATGATGTCTGGTACATCAATTCCTGTATTTCCTGCTGATAAGTCTGGTACATCAGTTCTTGTATTTCCTGCTATGTGTGGTACATCAGTTCATGCATTTCCTGCTTATATGTCTGGTACATCATTTTGTGTATTGCCTGCTGATAAGTCTGGTATATCATTTTGTGTATTTCCTGCTGATAAATCTGCTACATCAGTCCATGTATTTCCTGCTAATGTGTCTGGTACATCATTCTGTGTATTTCCTGTTAAGACTTCCCATACTCTGGAATAGGCTACCCATCCTATGTCAAGCAAAGTTCTTCATTAGCACTCTTCAAGAAAAATCTTGATGAGTGGATGGGAAATAGGAAGGATCACTTTTGTGTCTCTGCTCGACAGTGGCACAGGAAAATAACTTTCTTGGGGGGCATAAGCCAGGGAAACTTGTTGGCTAGGCTTACGTAGGCGCTTGGGCCGGTAGCCTTGTACCTACCTATGAACCTATAAGTCTGTACATCATTTTGTGTATTTCCTGCTAAGTCTGGTACATAATTTTGTGTATTTCCTGCTGAGAAGTCTGGTACATCATTTTGTGTATTTCCTGCTGATAAGTCTTTTACATCATTTTGCGTAATTCTTGCTGATAAGTCTGGTACATCATTTTGTGTATTTCCTGCTGATAAGTCTGGTGCAGCAGTTCATGTATTTCCTGTTGATAAGTTTGTTATATCATTTTGTGTATTTCCTGCTGATAAGTCTGGTACATCATTTTGTGTATTTCCTGTTAATAAGTCTGGTACATCAGTTCTTGTATTTCCTGCTGATACGTCTGGTACATCAGTTCTTGTATTTCCTGCTGATAAGTCTGGTACATCAGTTCTTGTATTTCCTGCTGATAAGTCTGGTACATCATTTTGTGTATTTCCTGCTGATAAGTCTGGTACATCAGTTCATGTATTTCCTGCTGATAAGTCTGGTACATCAGTTTTTGTATTTCCTGCTATGTCTGGTACATCAGTTCATGTATTTCCTGCTAATAAGTCTGGTACATCATTTTGTGTATTGTCTGCTGATAAGTCTGGTACATAATTTCATGTATTTCCTGCTGATAAGTCTGGTACATCATTTTGTGTATTGCCTGCTGATAAGTCTGGTATATCATTTCATGTATTTCCTGCTGATAAGTCTGGTACATCATTTTGTGTATTTCCTGCTGATAAATCTGGTACATCATTTTGTGTATTTCCTGCTGATAAGTCTGGTACATCATTTTGTGTATTTCCTGCTGATAAGTCTGGTACATCAGTTCTTGTATTTCCTGATAAGTCTGGTACATCAGTTCATGTATTTCCTGCTAATATGTCTGGTACATCATTTTGTGTATTTCCTGCTAAGACTTCCCATACTCTGGAACAGGCTACCCATCTATGTCAAGCAAAGTTCTTCATTAGCACTCTTCAAGAAAAATCTTGATGAGTGGATGGGAAATAGGAAATACACCCCGGGGATCACTTTTGTGTCTGTGCTTGACAGTAGCACAGGAAATAACTTTCTTGAGTGGCGTAAGCCAGGGAACCTTGTTGGCAAGGCTGACATAGGCCCTTGGGCTGATAGCCTAGTAGCTACCTGTGAACCTATGAACCTATAAGTCTGTACATCATTTTGTGTATTTCCTGCTAAGTCTGGTACATAACTTTGTGTGTTTCTTGCTCATAAGTCTGGTACATCATTTTGTGTATTTCCTGCTGATAAGTCTGGTACATCAGTTCATGTATTTCCTGCTGATACGTCTGGTACATCATTTTGTGTATTTCCTGCTGATAAGTCTGGTACATCATTTTGTGTATTTCCTGCTGATAAGTCTGGTACATCAGTTCTTGTATTTCCTGCTGATACATCTGGTACATCAGTTCTTGTATTTCCTGCTGATAAATCTGGTACATCAGTTCTTGTATTTCCTGCTGATAAGTCTGGTACATCATTTTGTATATTTCCTGCTAAGTCTGGTACATCATTTTATGTATTTCCTACTGATAAGTCTGGTACATCAGTTCTTGTGTTTCCTGCTGCTAAGTCTGGTACATCATTTTGTGCATTTCCTGCTGATAAGTGTAGTCCATCATTTTGTCTATTTCCTGCTAAGTCTGGTACATCATTTTGTGTATTTCCTGCTGATAAGTTTAGCACATCAGTTCTTGTATTTCCTGCTGATAAATCTGGTACATCATTTTGTGTACTTCCTGCTGATAAATCTTGTACATCAGTTCAAGTATTTCCTGCTGATAAGTCTGGTACATCATTTCATGTATTTCCTGCTAAGTCTGGTACATCAGTTCATGAATTTCCTTCTAAGTCTTCTACATCATTTTGTGTATTTCCTGCTGATAAATCTGGTGCATCAGTTCTTGTATTTCCTGCTAAGTCTGGTACATCATTTTGTGTATTTCCTGCTGATATGTCTGGTACATCATTTTGTGTATTTCCTGCTGATAAGTCTAGTACATCAGTTCTTGTGTTTTCTGCTGATAGGTTTGGTTCATCATTTTGTGTATTTCCTGCTAAGTCTGGTACATCAGTTCATGTATCTTTTGCTGATAAATCTGGTGCATCACTTTGTGTATTTCCTGCTAAGTCTGGTACATCATTTTGTGTATTTCCTTCTGATAAGTCTGGTACATCAGTTCTTGTATTTCCTACTGATATGTCTGGTACATCAGTTCTTGTATTTCCTGCTGAAAAGTCTGGTACATCATTTTGTGTATTTCCTGCTGATAAGTCTGGTACATCATTTTGTGTATTTCCTGCTGATAAATCTGTTACATCATTTTGTGTATTTCCTGTTGATAAGTCTGGTACATCATTTTGTGTATTTCCTGCTGATAAGTCTGGTACATCATTTCTTGTATTTCCTGATAAGTCTGGTACATCAGTTCATGTATTTCCTGCTGATAAGTCTGGTACATAATTTTGTGCATTTCCTGCTGATAAGTCTGGTACATCAGTTCATGTATTTCCTGCTAATATGTCTGGTACATCATTTTGTGTATTTCCTGCTAAGACTTCCCATACTCTGGAACAGGCTACCCATCTATGTCAAGCAAAGTTTTTCATTAGCACTCTTCAAGAAAAATCTTGATGAGGGGATGGGAAATAGGAAATACAGCCCGGGGATCACTTTTGTGTCTTTGCTCGACAGTAGCACAGGAAATAACTTTCTTGAGTGGCGTAAGCCAGGGAATCTTGTTGGCAAGGCTGACATAGGCCATTGGGCTGATAGCCTAGTAACTACCTGTGAACCTATAAACCTATAAGTTTGCACATCATTTTGTGTATTTCCTGCTAAGTCTGGTGCATAACTTTGTGTATTTCCTGCTGATAAGTCTGGTACATCATTTTCTGTATTTCCTGCTGATTAATCTAGTACATCATTTTGTGTATTTCCTGCTGATAAGTCTGGTACATCAATTAATGTATTTCCTGCTGATACATCTGGTACATCATTTTGTGTATTTCCTGCTAAGTCTGGTACATCATTTTGTGTATTTCCTGCTGATAAGTCTGGTACATCAGTTGTTGTATTTCCTGCTGATACATCTGGTATATCAGTTCTTGTATTTCCTGCTGATAAATCTGGTACATCAGTTCTTGTATTTCCTGCTGATAAGTCTGGTACATCATTTTGTGTATTTCCTGCTAAGTCTGGTACATCATTTTATGTATTTCCTGCTCATAAGTCTGGTACATCAGTTCTTGTGTTTCCTGCTGATAAGTCTGGTACATCATTTTGTGCATTTCCTGCTATGTCTGGTACATCAGTTCATGTATTCCTGCTTATTTGTCTGGTACATCATTTTGTGTATTTCCTGCTGATAAATCTGGTACATCAGTTCATGTATTTCCTGCTGATAAGTCTGATACATCATTTTGTGTATTTCCTGCTGATAAGTCTAGTCCATCATTTTGTGTATTTCCTGCTAAGTCTGGTACATCATTTTGTGTATTTCCTGCTGATAAGTCTAGCACATCAGTTCTTGTATTTCCTGCTGATAAATCTGGTACATCCTTTCCGTATTTCCTGCTGATAAGTCTGGTACATCATTTTGTCTATTTCCTGCTGATAAGTCTGGTACATCATTTTGTGTATTTCCTGCTGATAAATCTGGCACATCATTTTGTGTATTTCCTGCTGATATGTCTGGTACATCATTTTGTGTATTTCCTGCTGATAAGTCTAGTACATCAGTTCTTGTGTTTCCTGCTGATAGGTTTGGTTCATCATTTTGTGTATTTCCTGCTAAGTCTGGTACATCGGTTCATGTATCTCCTGCTGATAAGTTTGGTGCATCACTTTGTGTATTTCCTGCTAAGTCTGGTACATCATTTTGTGTATTTCCTTCTGATAAGTCTGGTACATCAGTTCTTGTATTTCCTACTGATATGTCTGGTACATCATTTTGTGTATTTCCTGCTGATAAGTCTGGTACATCATTTTGTGTATTTCCTGCTGATAAATATGGCACATCATTTTGTGTATTTCCTGCTGATATGTCTGGTACATCATTTTGTGTATTTCCTGTTGATTAGTCTTGTACATCAGTTCTATTATTTCCTGCTGATACATCTGGTACATCAGTTCTTCTATTTCCTGCTGATACATTTGGTACGTCAGTTCTTGTATTTTCTGCTAAGTCTGGTACATCATTTTGTGTATTTCTTGCTAAGTCTTGTACATCATTTTGTATATTTCCTGATGATGTCTGGTACATCAATTCCTGTATTTCCTGCTGATAAGTCTGGTACATCAGTTCTTGTATTTCCTGCTATGTCTGGTACATCAGTCCATGCATTTCCTGCTTATATGTCTGGTACATCATTTTGTGTATTGCCTGCTGATAAGTCTGGTATATCATTTTGTGTATTTCCTGCTGATAAATCTGCTACATCAGTCCATGTATTTCCTGCTAATGTGTCTGGTACATCATTCTGTGTATTTCCTGTTAAGACTTCCCATACTCTGGAATAGGCTACCCATCCTATGTCAAGCAAAGTTCTTCATTAGCACTCTTCAAGAAAAATCTTGATGAGTGGATGGAAAATAGGAAATATACCCCAAGGATCACTTTTGTGTCTCTGCTCGACAGTGGCACAGGAAAATAACTTTCTTGGGGGGCATAAGCCAGGGAAACTTGTTGGCTAGGCTTACGTAGGCGCTTGGGCCGGTAGCCTTGTACCTACCTATGAACCTATAAGTCTGTACATCATTTTGTGTATTTCCTGCTAAGTCTGGTACATAATTTTGTGTATTTCCTGCTGAGAAGTCTGGTACATCATTTTGTGTATTTCCTGCTGATAAGTCTTTTACATCATTTTGTTTAGTTCTTGCTGATAAGTCTGTTACATCATTTTGTGTATTTTATACTGATACATCTGGTGCATCAGTTCTTGTATTTCCTGTTGATAAATTTGTTACATCAGTTCTTGTATTTCCTGCTGATAAGTCTGGTACATCATTTTGTGCATTTCCTGTTAATAAGTCTGGTACATCATTTCTTGTATTTCCTGCTGATAAGTCTGGTACATCAGTTCTTGTATTTCCTGCTGATAAGTCTGGTACATCAGTTCTTGTATTTCCTGCTGATAAGTCTGGTACATCATTTTGTGTATTTCCTGCTGATAAGTCTGGTACATTAGTGTATTTCCTGCTAATAAGTCTGGTACATCATTTTGTGTATTTCCTGCTGATAAGTTTAGCACATCAGTTCTTGTATTTCCTGCTGATAAATCTGGTACATCATTTTGTGTATTTCCTGCTGATAAGTCTGGTACACCATTTCATGTATTTCCTGCTAAGTCTGGTACATCATTTTGTGTATTTCCTTCTGATAAGTCTGGTACATCATTTCATGTATTTCCTGCTAAGTCTGGTACATCATTTTGTGTATTTCCTTCTGATAAGTCTGGTACATCAGTTCTTGTATTTCCTACTGATATGTCTGGTACATCAGTTCTTGTATTTCCTGCTGAAAAGTCTGGTACATCATTTTGTGTATTTCCTGCTGATAAGTCTGGTACATCATTTTGTGTATTTCCTGATGATAAGTCTGGTACATCACTGTGTGTATTTCCTGCTGATAAGTCTGGAACATCAGTTCTTGTATTTCCTGCTGATAAGTCTGGTACATCAGTTCTTGTATTTCCTGCTGATAAGTCTGGTACATCAGTTCATGTATTTCCTGCTAATAAGTCTGGTACATCATTTTGTGTATTTCCTATTGATAAGTCTGGTACATCATTTTGTGTATTTCCTGCTGATAAGTCTGTTACATCATTATGTGTATTTCCTGCTAAGTCTGCTACCTCAGTTCATGTATTTCCCGCTAATAAATCTGGTACATACTTTTGTGTATTTTCTGCTGATAAGTCTGGCACATCATTTTGTTTATTTCCTGCTGGTAAATCTGCTACATCAGTTCTTGTATTTCCTGTTAATGTACATGATTTTGTGTATTTCTTGCTAAGACTTCACAACCTCTGGAATAGGCTACCCATCCTATGTCAAGCAAAGTTCTTCATTAGCACTCTTCAAGAAAAATCTTGTTGAGTGGATGGGAAATAGGAAATACACCCTGGGGATCACTTTTGTGTCTCTGCTCGACAGTGGCACAGGAAAATAACTTTCTTGGGTGACATAAGCCAGGGAAACTTGTTGGCTAGGCTTACGTAGGCGCTTGGGCCGATAGCCTTATACCTAACTATAAACCTATAAGTCTGTACATCATTTTATGTATTTCCTGCTACGTCTGGTACATAATTTTGTGTATTTCCTGCTGATAAGTCTGGTACATCATTTTGTGTATTTCCTGTTGATTAGTCTGGTACATCTGTTCTTGTATTTCCTGCTGATACGTCTGGTACATCAGTTCTTGTATTTCCTGCTGATACGTCTGGTACGTCAGTTCTTGTATTTTCTGCTAAGTCTGGTACATCATTTTGTATATTTCCTGCTAAGTCTTGTACATCATTTTGTATATTTCATGCTGATGTCTGGTACATCAATTCCTGTATTTCCTGCTGATAAGTCTGGTACATCAGTTCTTGTATTTCCTGCTATGTCTTTTACATCAGTTCACGTATTTCCTGCTAATATGTCTGGTACATCATTTTGTGTATTGCCTGCTGATAAGTCTGGTATGTCAGTTCATGTATTTCCTGCTGATAAGTCTGGTACATTATTTTGTGTATTTCCTGCTAAGCCTAATACATGATTTTGTGTATTTCCTGCTAAGTCTGGTACATCATTTTGTTTATTTCCTGTTGATAAATCTGGTACATCAGTTCATGTATTGCCTGCTGATATGTCTTGTACATCAGTTCATGTATTTCCTGCTAATAAGTCTGGTACATCAGTTCATGTATTTCCTGCTAAGTCTTGCACAACAGTTTGTCTATTTCCTGCTGATAAGTTTGGTACATCATTTTACGTATTTCCTGCTAAGTCTGGTACATAAATTTGTGTATTTACTGGTACGTCTGGTACATCAGTTCTTGTATCTCCTGCTGATTAGTCTGGTACATCCTTTTGTGTATTTCCTGCTGATAAGTCTGGTACATCATTTTGTGTATTTCCTGCTGATAAATCTGGTACATCATTTTGTGTACTTCTTGCTGATATGTCTGGTCCATCATTTTGTGTATTTCTTGCTGATAAGTCTGGTACATCAGTTCTTGTATTTCCTGCTAAGTCTGGTATATCATTGTGTGTACTTCCTGCTGATAAGTCTGGTACATCATTTTGTGTATTTCCTGCTGATACATCTGGTACAGCCGTTCTTGTATTTCCTGCTGATAAGTCTGGCACATCAGTTCTTGTATTTCCTACTGATAAGTTTGGTACATTAGTTTGTATATTTCTTGCTCATAAGTCTGGTACATTAGTTCTTGTATTTCCTGCTGATAAGTCTGGTACATAATTTTGTGTATTTCCTGCTGATACATCTGGTACATCATTTTGTGTATTTCCTGCAGATAAGTCTGGTACATTAGTTTATGTATTTCCTGCTAAGTCTGGTATATCAGTTCATGTATTTCCTGCTATGTCTGGTGCATCATTTTGTGTATTTCCTGCTGATAAGTCTGGTACATCATGTTGTGTATTTCCTGATGATATGTCTGGTACATCATTTTGTGTATTTCCTGCTGATAAGTCTGGTATATCATGTTGTGTATTTCCTGCTGATATGTCTGGTACATCATTTTGTGTATTTCCTGCTGATAAGTCTGGTACATCTGTTCTTGTATTTCCTGCAGATAAGTCTGGTACATCAGTTCTTGTATCTTCTGCTGATTAGTCTGGTACATCATTTTGTATATTTCCTGCTGGTAGGTCTGGTACATCAGTTCATGTATTTCCTGCTGATAAGTCTGGTACATCAGTTCTTGTATTTCCTGCTGATATGTCTGGTACATCATTTGTGTATTTCCTGCTGATAAGTATGGTACATAATTTTGTGTATTTCCTGATGATAAGTCTGGTACATCATTTTGAGTATTTCCTGCTGATAAATCTGGTACATCAGTTCATGCATTTCCTGCTGATAAGTCTGGTACATCAGTTCATGTATTTCCTGCTGATAAGTCTAGTACATCAGTTCATGTATTTCCTGCTAAGTCTTGTACACCATTTTGGGTCTATATCAGCATATTGAAAGATGTAAACACCGAATGTTTAAATGTTGAACTGTATTTCCTGCTGATAAGTCTGGTACATCATTTTGTGTATTTCCTGCTGAAAAGTCTGGTCCAAACATCATTTCTTGTATTTCCTGATAAGTCTGGTACATCAGTTCATGTATTTCCTGCTGATAAGTCTGGTACACTAACTTGTGCATTTCCTGCTGATAAGTCTGGTACATCAGTTCATGTATTTCCTGCTAACCTATGTCTGGTACATCATTTTGTGTATTTCCTGCTAACCCTGACTTCCCATACTCTGGAACAGGCTACCCATCTATGTCAAGCAAAGTTTTCATTAGCACTCTTCAAGAAAAATCTTGATGAGGGATGGGACATAACTAACCCGGGATCACTTTTGTGTCTTAACTCGACAGTAGCACAGGAAATAACTTACCTGAATCCAACCCAGAATCTTGTTGGCACAGTGCTGAAAATACCGAAGCAACAGAAACGGACAACTGAATTCTTTCCCTAGGAAAAAATGTGGTTTTCTGTTGCTTTCGCTGAATACAGTTTGACATTTAAACATTCAGTGTTTACATCTTTCGATATGCTGATATAGAACCCATCATTTTGTGTATTTCCTGCTGGTAAGTTTGGTACATCAGTTCATGTATTTCCTGCTAAGTCTGCTACATAATTTTGTGTATATCCTGCTGATAAATCTGGTACATCAGTTCTTGTATTTCCTGCTGATAAGTCTGGTACATCATTTTGTGTATTTCCTGCTAAGTCTGGTACATCATGTTGTGTATTTCCTGCTGATAGGTCTGGTACATCATTCTGTGTATTTCCTGCTTATAAGTCTGGTATCATTTTGTGTATTTCCTGCTGATAAGTCTGGTACATCATTTTGTGTATTTCCTGCTGATAAATCTGGTACATCATTTTGTGTACTTCCTGCTGATATGTCTGGTACATCAGTTCTTGTATTTCCTGCTGATAAATCTGGTTCATCATTTTGTGTATTTCCTGCTATGTCTGGTACATCAGTTCATGTATCTCCTGCTGAAAAGTCTGTGTATTTCCTGCTGATAAGTCTGGTACATCAGTTCTTGTATTTCCTACTGATAAGTCTGGTACATCAGTTCTTGTATTTCCTGCTGATAAGTCTGGTACATAATTTTGTATATTTCCTGCTGATAAGTCTGGTACATCATTTTATGTATTTCCTGCTGCTAAGCATGGTACATCATTTTGTTTATTTCCTGCTTATAAGTCCAGTACATCAGTTCTTGCATTTCATGTTGATAAGTCTGGTACATCATTTTGTGTATTTCCTGCTGATAAGTCTGGTACATCAATTCATGTATTTCCTGCTAAGTCTGGTACATCAGTTCATGTATTTCCTGCTGATAAGTCTGGTACATCATGTTGTGTATTTCCTGCTGATATGTCTGGTACATCATTTTGTGTATTTCCTGCTGATAAGTCTGGTACGTCAGTTCTTGTATTTCCTGCTGATAAGTCTGGTACATCAGTTCTTGTATTTCCTGCTGATAAGTCTGGTACATCATTTTGTGTATTTCCTGCTAAGTCTGGTACATCAGTTCTTGTATTTTCTGCTGATAAGTCTGGTACATCAGTTATTGTATTTCCTGCTGATATGTCTGGTACATCATTTTGTGTATTTCCTGCTAAGCCTGGTACATCATTTTGTGTATTTCCTGCTGATAAGTCTGGTACATCATTTTGTGTATTTCCTGCTGATAAGTCTGGTGCATCATTTTGTTTGTTTCCTGCTGATAAGTCTGGTACATCTGTTCTTGTATTTCCTGCTGATAAGTCTGCTACATCATTGTGTGTATATCCTGTTGATAAGTCTGGTACATCATTTTGTGTATTTCCTGCTGATAAGTCTGGTGCATCATTTTGTTTGTTTCATGCTGATAAGTCTGGTACATCTGTTCTTGTATTTCCTGCTAAGTCTGGTACATCTGTTCTTGTATTTCCTGCTGATCAGTCTGGTACATCATTTTGTGTATTTTCTGCTAAGTCTGGTACATCATTTTGCGTATTTCCTGCTGATAAGTCTGGTACATCAGTTCAAGTATTTCCTTTAACGTTAACCAGATGTGGCCAAACCTTTACCATTGCTTATTTCACTTTTCTCCACCTCCTTCTTGTTGTCACTTTCTTCATTCTTCATTGGTAATATCAAATACCCTTTAGGACTTATCATGTCTGCTTCAGTTCACTTCAACAGGGTTCCCTAATAAATAAGTGGATTTCACTGTGGGGAGTTTCTCTCACCATAACCTACTTACTTCCCTTTCAGTCTAGCCTCCAAATTCTCTTAGTTTAGGTTAGTCCCAAAAGATATGGCACCATGTAACAAGATTATCCCTTTGGCACCACCAAAATACTTAAATGGAAACATATATAAAAATACTTGTGGAGACATTTACCACCAAAGTATAAGAAAAATAGCTGCTTTGTGAATGAATCTCTGACCAAAATACTATGAAATAAAACAGCAAATGGAGACGGCAGAGAAATATGCTCAATACTGTTCGTTCCAAATTAGTAGTTCATGTAGAAGGTACACTTTTCATGTAACAACAATATGTAACCCTCAAACGGCAGTCTTCACTTCACCAAAAGATATATTCCAAACGAGAATGAATTCAAACTAGTTTATTAACACATAGAACAGCAAGCGCTTTCACTATATAGACTTCCTCAGGCCAAATATAATGAACTTTCAATAAAATGCTTAAATACTCTAAACACTGGTGACATCACTTCCTCTCTTTCAATTAAAATCAATTAAAACGTATAATTTAAATAATTAAATATGCAAACTTAAATGTAAGACATTCATATAATTCTGTAATTTAGCCATCCCATTAAATAAATACAATAAAATATCAAATCTATATAACAATTATGAGATAAGAGCAGCAACAATGAATAGCCTCAAAACATGGATGTTGGTAGACGAAAATGGCTAATTAACTACCTGCGTGAAATACTTCCAGTCATCTTCGGAATGTGAGCTTCTCCCCATAGAAACACATATTAATTAACAGTAATGTGCTTGTGAACGTATATATACATTTTAGTAAAGAGCACAACAATTCGCACACAATTATATTCATGTATTAAAGGCGTTGTATATAGTAACTCTCTAGAATATGTATAGCATATACAAACACAAGAACATGATAATTATAGATGCAGTGAAGTGGCAAACATATTACTCAAATTTGTCTGACCTATCTCCTGATCGGTCTACCTTTCAAAATGGGTCTGAGAGGTACTCTGCCATGAGTCCAGGGTCTCGGTCTGCCCTTAACCTAATTATCCATCTACTCTCATTTTGTTCCATCTTATTCCTAACATCCCCCCTTCTAATATTGGTGTAATTACTTTGAATAACTTGAAATCTAAAGCTATGATCAGGTGAAGTCTCAGTAACATGTTTAGAAAGAGCATTCTTATCAGAATTGACCCTGATATTATACACATGCTCTCTTATCCTCTCTTTCAATTTTCTATCGGTCTTGCCCACATAAAATGCTGGGCAAGCCGTACAAGTGGCCAGATAAACCACATATTGGGAGTCACAACTGGCCTGAACTCGAAAAACAAAGCTACGTGTAGTGACTGGATGTACAAAGCTACCTGAACTATCTATGTATTCACAGTAACTACATCTTTACACGTAGCTTTGTTTTCAAGTTTTTGAGCCCACTGGCTTTGGCCTGCACCTCAGAAAAGTATATCCCAAACAACACAGGCCTCAAGACTGATCCCTGGGGAACCCCATTCATTACGGGTCTACTGCTTCAGGTGGCTTTCCCTATTTTGACTTGGTGGGTTCTATCAGTGAGCCAGTTTGCTACCCATCTGGTAACATATGGATTGATGCCTAGTTGTGAGAGTTTGTTTGCTACCCATCTGGTAACATATGGATTGATGCCTAGTTGTGAGAGTTTATCTAATATACCTGAGTGGGGAATAGTACTGAAGGCTTTGACCAGGTCAAGGTAGATGGTGTGCATCATCTTCCCCTCATCCATGGCTTTGGTGACTATCTCAAAGAAGTCGATCAAACTTGATAGGCATGACTTCCCCTTGATGAAACCAAACTGTGTGTTTGGAGGTTGCCAATATCCTTGTTAATGAAGTCCATGATAATCCACTCTATGGCCTTGCAGATCAGGCTAGTTAGGCTGATGGGTCTATAATTTCCTGGATCAGTTGACACTCCACCTTTATGCAAAGGGATGACAGTGGCTGTCCTCTACTCAGCTGGGATGAAGCCTGTACTCAAACTTTGGTTGAATAGGGTGCCTAGTGCAAGTTCCTGCCTGATTTCATGTAGGATAAATCCGGGGATGTTATTGGGTCCCATGGAGGCTGTATTTTTTGCCTTTGAAAGGGCAGTAATGACTTGCTCCCTAGATATAAGGGGAGGGGGAAAGTGCTGGGGATGTCCTGATTTACTGATGGGGAGACAGAGGGTGAAGTGTTCACTGAACCTGCCTGCCAGCAGGTTGGCTATATCTATGGCATTTGTGTATGCGATGTCTTTGACCACCAGTTCTGAGCAGATGTGGGTACTTCTTTTGAGACTGCAGATATATGTGAAGAAGGCCTTATGATTGTCTTTAGTAGATGTGGCCAGTTTGGACTCAAAGTTTTCTTTGGATGATTTCACTAGTGCTCTTATTTGCTTGTTCAGACTAAGGAGAGATTGCTTCCAATTAGGTACCTGCTCTTTCTTGGTGATGGACAGCAATGTTTTCCTTTTATTATACAGTTAATTTATTGCTGATGTCCACCAGACAGGTTTACTCTTCCTTGAGGAGGATGATTTAATCTTGTTGGGTATTCCTGATTCCATGCAACTATATAAATGCTTCTAAAGTACTTTGTTGTAGGTTTGGACATATGTGCCAGTTTCTATGGAAGGGGAGGGGGTTGTGAAGCTGTTTATACCTTCCCTAAGGAGGATGTAATCAGCTTTGGAGAAGTTTTTTTGTTTGACTTTAGCTGGGGGGGGGGGGGTTTGGGGCAGATGGTGACTTTCACAGTGACCACTTTGTGATCGGATATTGCCAGAGATGATGACACTGTAAGGATGCTGCAGCAGTTACTCATGTTGGTTAATACCAAGTCCAATATATTTTCACATCTTGTGGGGTTGTCAACCAACTGGTCCAAGGCATTTGCAATGATGAAATTAAGGAATCTCTGGGCATTTGTATTTTGCATGAGTATTTCTTTCAATCTATGTATTCATTTTTAGACAGCTCCTCAGATCTCTTCACACAAAATCACTGATATTTTGTTAATCTAATCAGTGGAACTCATAAGTACTTGCCTCACTCCCTTGTCAGGTTTCATTAATCTGATTGATCTATCTGTGCATGTTTGTGTGAGTAAATTCCATTGTTCAGAATCCAAATTAAACCAACAGGAGCTTGATTTGTTCATCAAAGGCACACGAATATCATACTCACAGATGTGCTCTAATAGCTGTAAAAGTGGATTAAGTGGGGGGTTAAATGTACTTGGTCTTGTTAAGTAAGTCCCATTGTCAAAAAAATCCAACATTACGAAAATATGAACAAAAATTAAATTTTCTAACAAATAGTTTAAGATCAATGAGAATATCAACAATCTTAGCACTCTAAGTTGGGACAAATGTAAAACCTTTAGAAATGCATCAACAAATGGTTCTGTTATAGTCACATTACTATAATTGTAAACATTAAAGTCAGATTCACTATTCAAAATTATCAAGCACTCTTGTACCACAGTTACAACGAAATTTGTGGTGAGTCAACACATCCTCTGCACTTGCCCTTCTTGCTTCCAAAATATATTTGCAGTAATTACAACAGCCACATCCTAGGTGCCTTTAGTTTTACATTCCAGTCCCTTATCATTTGCTGAAGTTCTTGTTCATGTTTTGTCTGTAATGCCAGATCACATTTGTTAATGTCTCCTTTAACCTGTTTCCTAATGTAGCCCATCATCAGTATGAACAGCAATGGGCTCAGAGCTGAACCCTTATGCACACCCACTCCTACATGGAGCCCCTCTGTGAATCTGAACACTGTTTGTAACTACAAACATTGGGTCCTTGTACATAGCCGTATTAATTGTACCAATGTTTCTGGAACTTTGAACCATTGTAGGACTGCCCCAAATCAGCTTTTTTTGGGAACTTGTCATATACTTTCTTCAAGTCTAGGAATCTCCAGGACTCTTTCCTCATCTGTAGCTTCTTAACATCAGGTCAGTTTTGTTGCATAATGAAAAACAATTGACCACTTCAGCACACAAATATAAAATAAAAAATATATAACCAAAAAGCAAGAAGCAGGACCACACAGAAAGGAGGTTTAAATTTTACTCCACCACTGGTAACTCGACCATTCACCTTCAATGGATAAAACACAGTGTCAAACCACCAACATTTATACACAGGTTCAAACCCCAATCAATTCAATACATAAATGAATTAAATTAATTAAACAATTAAATAATAAATTCAACTTTTTTTACATTTTTAAAGTGCTACCAACACATTTACTAAAAACAGCCATTAAAAACATCAGGCTAAACTATTTAAATTTTATCAGTTTTTAAATGCCTAACTAATATAATACATTTATAATAATAAATTCATAGCATTTTACTTATTCTTTAAATATTTATAAAAAAAATTAAATATTGAATCTTAAGTACACACATATAAATAAGCGGTTAATACACACATTTTATTTTACAAATTTACCTCAAGATTGAGACCCCTAGGGAATAATGTCCCATAATTGAGAATAAATTTACTTTCTAATTTATTAAGCCTCTTCACAATATCACACCCTCTAGATGAAACAGGTTATGCCAAAATACTAATGAAAAAGGAACAGGTGTTGCCCCCATGAATGTTTACAAAATGCTCAGCCACTGGACTCTTCATGTTTTGGTTATTAATATCCTTCAAATGCTCCATAATCCTGACCTTCACCGGCCTCTTAGTTTGACCAATATATCATTTAACATTGGTACAATCACATCCTACAATATAAACCACCCCACAAGAGTTGCAAACAAAACTTCCCCTACAGGTGAATCTTTTTCCATTAATATATGTGCCAGAAATATTTTTAATATGGCTACATGCCTTACAGCATCTATTAGCTGAAACTCCTTCTACTGGGTGGTTGTAGATGTTAATTCACTTTACACTAACATTCAGACAAAATGGGGCCTTGAAGCCATTTGGAATATTATGGGTGATGGCCCAAAACTGCTTTTGTGACTAGGTTGCTTAAATTCTGCTTAGCTCAAAATTATTTCAAATTTGAGAGTGAGGTATATTTACAGCATAAGGGTACAGCTATGGGGGCTTCCTATGCCCCAACTTATGCTATTTTGTATATGGGGTACTTTGAAAAAATATTTATTTATTATTTTGATTATTTCAAGAAAAATGTTTTGGTTTACAAACGTTTTATAGATGATCTTATTTTTTTGTGTTAGTGAATTTGATTCATTTTTTTAAGACTTTAAATCAAAATAATCATGGTTTGAAATTTTCAATGATAAAAGGGGAATCCAGTATCCAATTTCTTGATGTAGTACTCTATGTGGATAATAGTAATAAAATTCAGTATAAACCTTTCAGGAAAAATACTTCAATTAACAATTTCCTGTATGTGGATAGCATGCACCCCCTCATTTGGTGAAATATTTACCTTTGGGTGAATTTAAGTGAATTATTTGGAATACCTCTGAGGAAAATTAAAAAAAAAAAATTGTATTGGAAGCAAGGGATAGACTTTTAAACCGGGGTTATAAGGTAGAACACTTATGTTAGGCTTATGATGAAACATTTGGAAAAAGGTGTAGGAATATAGGTGAGAAAAGGAACAGATTTGTTATGAATGAGCATTTGGATATTAACCCTGGTGCTCTTGATGACAAAGTGTTGTTCTTTGTTTCCAGGTATTCTGTTTTTTCAGAGGTGATGAAACAAGCAATCCTGGATTTGTGGTACATCATTTGTGAGGATGTGGTAGTAGGAAATTTGTTCCTAAACATGTGAAATTTTCATATGGGCATTATGCTAACCTAAAGGAATTGAATATGCCTATAATAAGTGTTCCTGAAGCATCTATTGGATTTTCAGCTTGTAGACACTGTAAGGCATGTAGCCGTATTAAAATATTTCTTGCACATATATTAATGGTAAAAGATTCACCTTAGGGGTAGTTTTGGTTGCAACTCTTATGGGCTGGTTTATATTGTAGGATGTGGTTCTACCAATGTTAAATGGTACATTGGTCAAACTAAGAGGCTGGTGAAGGTCAGGATTATGGAGCATTTGAGGGATATTAATAATAGAAACACGAAGAGTCCAGTGGCTGAGCATTTTGTAAACATTCATGGGGGCAGCACCTGTTCCCTTTTCTTTAGTATTTTGGCACAACCTGTTTCATCTAGAGGGGTGATATTGTGAAGAGGCTTAATGAATTAGAAAATACACAATCCAAAAAAAATGGCCTCGGTTGCAACAAGATGAAGAAAGATAAAAAATTCCAAATAAGCAACTAAGAAGTGCTTAAAAAAGAGAACTTTAATTTAACAAATAAAAATAAATCAGATACATCCAGTAACTCAAGCACTTTCGTCTCCAACCATTTGGGGACTTTATCAAGACAGAGCATGCCCCAACTGCTAGTAAATTTATAATACAAAGTTAATTATAAATTAAATAAATAAATTAGTTAATTACTGGACCAGGCAAATAATCTTGAGTAGCTCCAGAAAAAACTCTCACTCTCCAAAATGACTTTTAAGCACTTTCATCCACTTTTATTTACGTGAACTTCCTCAGAAACAATGAATGTAAAAAAACTGTTGTTTAAATACAGTTCCCACAGGAAATGATGTCATTTGATAAAAAATGAATCTCATTCAAAATTCTTTTTAAAAAACACATGTAATGTAACTTATTTTCTATTAAATCAATGTCCCTATGCCAACAACAAAATGTCAAAATACTTTATGTATAAATTTATATTTATAATTACTGGACCAATCAACATCCAGGGTTCATAAATAATTCATGAGCAATGACTATTCCTACAATTTACATCTAATAATGTCAAATAACCACACATAAAGCATTCATCGTCCTAAATATTACCCACTATAATACATATAAACACATAACTAAAAAATACATTATTAAAAAAATTTAATAAAAACTCAACATTTCTTATATGTTGTACACCTCAAATAACCTTAATATATTATAATATAAATGAATAAATACATGTTCTTTATTTTCCCTATTCTACCCTCAGCTGCTGTGCTACACTGGCTCCAGTGTCCGCACCGACGTACATGGGCACCTGCCTACCCTGCCCTAACCTCCTGAATATACCCTCCTGAACACTCTGGCCATGAACCAGCAAAAACGGACTCCTATCTAAAACTTTAAGGCCTCACTGCTCCCTGAGTTCTTCCTTCAACAAGAATTCAAGAAACCTGGGCACCTGCCTACCCTGCCCTAACCTCCTGAATATACCCTCCTGAACACTCTGGCCAAGAACCGGCAAAAACGGACTCCTATATAGAACTTTAAGGCCTCACTGCTCCCTGAGTTCTTCCTTCAACAAGAATTCAAGAAACTTGGGCACCTGCCTACCCTGGCCTAACCTCCTGAATATACCCTCCTGAACACTCTGGCCAAGAACCGGCAAAAACGGACTCCTATCTAAAACTTTAAGGCCTCACTGCTCCCTGAGTTCTTCCTTCAACAAGAATTCAAGAAACTTGGGCACCTGCCTACCCTGCCCTAACCTCCTGAATATACCCTCCTGAACACTCTGGCCAAGAACCGGCAAAAACGGACTCCTATCTAAAACTTTAAGGCCTCACTGCTCCCTGAGTTCTTCCTTCACCAAGAATTCAAGAAACTTGGGCACCTGCCTACCCTGCCCTAACCTCCTGAATATACCCTCCTGAACACTCTGGCCAAGAACCGGCAAAAATGGACTCCTATCTAAAACTTTAAGGCCTCACTGCTCCCTGAGTTCTTCCTTCAACAAGAATTCAAGAAACTTGGGCACCTGCCTACCCTGCCCTAACCTCCTGAATATACCCTCCTGAACACTCTGGCCAAGAACCGGCAAAAACGGACTCCTATCTAAAACTTTAAGGCCTCACTGCTCCCTGAGTTCTTCCTTCAACAAGAATTCAAGAAACTTGGGCACCTGCCTACCCTGCCCTAACCTCCTGAATATACCCTCCTGAAAACTCTTGCCAAGAACCAGCAAAAAACGGACTCCTATCTAAAACTTTAAGGCCTCACTGCTCCCTGAGTTCTTCCTTCAACAAGAATTCAAGAAACTTGGGCACCTGCCTACCCTGCCCTAACCTCCTGAATATACCCTCCTGAAAACTCTTGCCAAGAACCAGCAAAAAACGGACTCCTATCTAAAACTTTAAGGCCTCACTGCTCCCTGAGTTCTTCCTTCAACAAAAATTCAAGAAACTTGGGCACCTGCCTACCCTGCCCTAACCTCTTGAATATACCCTCCTGAACACTCTGGCCAAGAACCAGCAAAAACGGACTCCTATCTAAAACGTTAAGGCCTCACTGCTCCCTGAGTTCTTCCTTCAACAAGAATTCAAGAAACTTGGGCACCTGCCTACCCTGTCCTAACCTCCTGAATATACCCTCCTGAACACTCTGGCCAAGAACCGGCAAAACTGGACTCCTATCTAAAACTTTAAGGCCTCACTGCACCCTGAGTTCTTCCTTCAACAAGAATTCAAGAAACTTGGGCACCTGCCTACCCTGTCCTAACCTCCTGAATATACCCTCCTGAACACTCTGGCCAAGAACCGGCAAAAACGGACTCCTATCTAAAACTTTTAGGCCTCACTGCTCCCTGAGTTCTTCCTTCAACAAGAATTCAAGAAAGTATGTGTACTATTGTAACCTTGTGCAGTTAATAAGTTGATTCTACTAGGTCGCTGTACACTTCCCTGCCATTCTAGCCAGCAGCCACTACCTCCTCTCCATTTCTGCTTGCACTACCAGTTCTCCCCTTAATTTCCATCCCCCTTCTCTGCTACTTATAGTTCTCACCATATTTTCTTTACCCCCATCCTGACCCTCGATAGCCCCTTCCTCCATTTCCTGCTTCTCCCCCAGGGATTTCTACTGCTTCAGACTGACTGGCCACTAGGTGGCGCTCCCCTACCTTCTTGCTATCCCCACTACTCCCCTTATCTCCCCAATTACAGCCCTCTTACATCATTCCCTCTGCTCTCTCCCTCTCTGCTACCCAAGAATCCTAGCCACTTTTCACTTAATACAGCCCTCCTCTATCCCTTTCCCAAAGTCTCTTCCATCTCCCTCTGTCCTTCTCCTTTGCTTCTACCCTCTAACTCCACCTCTATATACATTCTCACTACCCATTCTCATCTCTTCTTCACTTATCTTACCTATTCACATCTCTGCTAAAACTTACCTTCTGCATACTCACTCTTTACTGATTGTCCTCCTCACTTCTCCTCCTCTGGCCCATCCCCCCGACTTCCAGCCTGTATCTACTCTCCCTGTCCCCTCTCCTTCCTCCCTTGCCCCCTCCCTCCCCCTTCTCCACCCACTTCCTCTCCTACTCTTTATAGCTCCTGTTTTCAAATAGACGCCATCTTTATTTTCCCTATTCTACCCCTCAGCTGCTGTGCTACTCTGGCTCCAGTGTCCGCACCGACGTAGTAAGTACTGGTTTTTTTTTTTTTTTGTTTCTTGTGGCTCAGGACTGTTCATGGTATTTATCGGCTGTCTACATATGTGAATTGGTACTTGTTTTCTCCCGATTGTACACGCCATATAGATAGCGCGTTGCTTGCGTGACTGGCATCCACTCTGCAAGGGACTCGCTTGTTTGTTGTTGTTTTATTTACTATACATTATTCTAACTATGTTTACAGTTCTCCTAACTGTTTTATTTACTAAAAGTTATTCTAAGTATGTTTTACAGTGTTTTTCCTAAATGTATACTTTGATAGACGATAGGTTTTACTAGAACACTGCTAGTCGCTGAGGGTTCTTATGTAATCTGTACAAGCATGTTTGCAAACTATTGATTAACTGCTTTTTCCTACCTGTATACGTGATAGCTGATAGTATTAACTAAAACTGTGCTAGTTGCTGAGGGTTCTTATGTTATCTGTATATGCATAACAGAAACAACATTATTGAAAGCACGCTTTGTAGTTCCTGATAAGTATTAACTAAAACTGTGCTAGTCGCTGAGGGTTCTTATGTTATCTGAATATGCATAACAGCACCATCAATATGGAAAGGGCACATCCTAGTTCCTAACGTGCTGCATTCGGCTTAGCTGTAACTGCCTGGGGCTTGTTTATTAAATTACCTATCCCAGAGCTAGTCGCACTGAGCTCAAAGTTATGACTCCTGAATGCTCCATTTCCCAAGAGTGGCTCTAGGCTGTGTTCTTAACTGTTTGGGGCTTGCTTTAGTTTAACTAAAGCCATGCTTGTCGCACAGTACTCACACCTACATAGCCTCTAAATACTTGTATGTGTAACTCGTGCTGTTTTTTAACTGTTTTGGGGCTTTTTAACTAAATCCTGCTAGTTACACTGTATTCTAATCAATGCTGCCTGTACATGCTAGTTTCTGTCGTGAAACTCTCCGCTGGGGCTTGCTTATTTAATCAGACTCCTTAGCCTGTTGCCCCACATTTTAGGACTAGGTATTTGTTGTGCTTGGTTCTGCTGAGATCTTTACTGTATTCATATACATATCTCCCGACTTTTCAGCATTTGCCTAAAGCCTCCCAACCCAGCTAGGTATGCTTATATAATTTGTCTTCTATTTGTATTTCTAGGTACAAACAGAACTGAGTACCTCTATTATCTACCTGTGATAACTGCTTTAGTGTGAGTCTGTAAGAGTGTAACATTTTGTTTTGTATTTCTCGCTGCAAAAGGCACTTTATTTAGCTATTTTCTGTGAAATCTTGTAAGAGTCTATTCTATTGTTTTTTATTCATTGCTGCAACATGCATTTTTTTTTGTTCATAAGTATTCCATGTATGCCTGACAACTGTATTCTTGTGTACCTTGAATAGCCTTCACTGCTGCTTACAATCTCTCTTCTTTCTCCTGCATTTTGTAGCTTGGGCACCTGCCTACCCTGCCCTAACCTCCAGAATATACCCTCCTGAACACTCTGGCCAAGAACTGGCAAAAACGGACTCCTATCTAAAACTTTAAGGCCTCACTGCTCCCTGAGTTCTTCCTTCAACAAGAATTCAAGAAAGTATGTGTACTATTGTAACCTTGTGCAGTTAATAAGTTGATTCTACTAGGTCGCTGTACACTTCCCTGCCATTCTAGCCAGCAGCCATTACCTCATCTCCATTTCTGCTTGCACTACCAGTTCTCCCCTTAATTTCCATCCCCCTTCTCTGCTACTTATAGTTCTCACCATATTGTCTTTACCCCCATCCTGACCCTCGATAGCCCCTTCCTCCCTTTCCTGCTTCTTCCCCAGGGATTTTACTGCTTCACACTCCCCTACCTTCTTGCTATCCCCTCTACTCCCCTTATCTCCCCGATTACAGCCCTCTTACATCCTTCCCTCTGCTCTCTCCCTCTCTACTACCCAATAATCCTAGCCACTTTTCACTTAATACAGCCCTCCTCTATCCCTTTCCTGAAGTCTCTTCCATCTCCCTCTGTCCTTCTCCTTTGCTTCTACCCTCTAACTCCACCTCTATATACATTCCCACTACCCATTCTCATCTCTGCTTCACTTACCTTACCTATTCGCATCTCTGCTAAAACTTACCTTCTGCATACTCACTCTTTACTGATTGTCCTCCTCTGGCTCTTCCCACTCCGTTCGCCCTGCGGGCTCACTCTGCTCCCCTACCCTGCCCCCAAATTCCACCCACCCCCAGCACCTCTACATTTATACCTCACTAGCTCCTCCCTCCATTTCTGATAACCAATAATGACCTTTCCCTCCTCCCTCTATCCCTTCTTCAATTAACCAATCTCTACCCCCCTCTTATCTCCCCTCCCACTCTTACTCCCCCATCTTCTCACTTCACTTAACCTTCCCCTTTCCACTCCAAATATTTCATATCTCCCTTCCACTCCCTTACCTTTCTCTCCACAACTGATTCCCACTTCCTTTCTTATCTCTCACCTCCATACGCCACCCATTCCAATCATGCCCTCCCATTTCCTCTTCACTTTCAAACTCCCCTTCAGTCTTCTCTTCTTTCTAATTCCTCTTTATCATGCTACTTCATACTCTTCAAAAGCTCACCCTTATCTACCTCCTGCTCATACTATCACTATCACTCACCCGCAACCTCTTCTACTCTCTCACTTCCACTCCATTTCCCTCTCCCTTATCCAAACAAACCTACTGCACCTTTTCCATCCCAAACTACTCTCCTGCTCTTCAAAAAGCTTCTCTCTCATATCTCCACTAACCCCTAACAACTTCCTCCATTCCAAACTTAAAAGGCATGAAGTTATCTCATATAATTTCCTTGCCTTATCTGGAGACATTCATCCTAACCCTGGCCCCTGCCTCTTGTCAAACAACTCCTTCCCTCCACCCCTACCTACCTTAACTCACCTAAGCCTCTCCCACCTTCTCCTTCTTCTCCTACCTCCTCTCATAGCACCCTCAAGGTCTTCACTATCAATGCCCAGAGTCTGAACAACAAAATTCACCATCTTCATGTTTGGATCAATCACAACCAACCTGACATCTTAGCCATCTCCGAAACCTGGCTAAAACCTCATATCTCTGATTCAGAAATCCTTCCTCCTGGCTTCAACATCCTCAGGAGTGACCGATTAAACAAAAAAGGTGGAGGATCTGCCCTAATCTTCTCTAACCATCTCTCCTTAATCCCCCTTCATATCCCAACCCCTCAATTCAAAAATACTGAATTAACCGCAACTGTCCTTTGACTCAGTAAACACAAACATATCTGCTTCATTTCCTTATACATCTCCCCAGGTGACAACATCTCCACTCTTGAGAATATTCTCCACTGGGCCTCATCTGAAATACAATATGAAACCTTTATTCTAGGTGACATCAACATTTACTAGAACAAAATCACCACTCCTTCCCCCTCCCAAGCCATCAATCTTTTCAACTTCTCCCAAGTAATCCACTCTACAACCCGACCTAACAAGATCCACCCCCCCCAGGATCCATTATAGATTGGATTTTAGTCTCCCATCCAAACAAAATCTCTCTCTCTGGCACTATCCCTGACTCCTTTAGTGACCATCTCCCTGCCTTCATTCATCGCTCTGCTAACCCCTCACAATTCAAACATAATTACATCCAAACTCACAACCTTAACAACTTCAACGCCACATACTTCTCTAACATTTTCAAACAAATCAACTGGCAATTCCTTACCACTCTCCCTCTTGACAACGCTGTTGAACATTTTAACTCTTTCTTCCTAAAGACTCTTAACTCCCTAGCCCCCCTAAGAAACAAACGAATCAAAGCCAATTCTGCTCCGTGGCTAACCAAAGAGACTAAACATACCATGCATCTCCGAGACAAATCCTGGAAGCTTTATCAGAAAAGTAAACTGCCTTCTACTATGCTCCAATATACCCAACTCCAAAACCAAGTAAAAAAATTAATTTCCATGAACAAAACAAACTACTACAATAAACTTAAGTCCAATAATAATAACAACCCAAAACAATTCTGGAAATCTTTTAACTCCTTTCTCCATCCTGGGTCAAAAAGTAACCCCTGCCCTGACCCTACTTTATCTGACAAGGAACTGAGCTCTCACTTCAACACTTTCTTTACAGATTCTATAACTAAGCTAACCAAAACATTTCCTAACAATAATCCATCCAACTTCCTAAACTCTCCTAATAACAGCCTCTCTATGTTCCAGCTCAAACCAGTTTCCACAATGTTTATAAAAAGTTGCTATCCAAACTAAAGCCATGCTCTAATGCCCCTGAGAACAGTCCCCCCTCCTTCCTCAAATGCGCAGCTGAAGGTATTGCCCTCCCAATTAGCATCCTGATCAACAGATCCTTAAAAGAGTCATACGTACCCAAACTCTGGCATTCTACCTACATTCTTCCACTTCACAAAGGAGGTAAAAACACCTCCATTTCTAACTTCCACCCTATAGCCCTTCTCTCTCCAATATCTAAAATTCTAGAAAAATGTATTCACCACCAACTTTTACCCTACTTAACTCTGAATCAGCTACTTACTCCCACCCAACACGGTTTCCACCCTGGCCACAGCACCACAACTGCCCTACTCTCCTTCTTAGAAACTGTTAATCAAGCCCGAGATTCTGGTCTTCTTGTATCCACTGTTCTGTTAGATCTTTCTAAAGCCTTTGACACCATATCCCACACACACCTTCTCTCTCATCTCTCCAACCTTAATCTCTCCCCTAATACTCTTTCCTGGTTCTCCAGTTACCTTTCTGACAGATCTCAGGTTGTCAGATGGAAGTACTCTACCTCTTCCTTCTTACCTACTCCTACCGGAGTTCCTCAGGGATCCATCCTCGGTCCCATACTTTTCAACATCTTCATTAATAACCTTCACTCCGCCCTCCCTGACACTACAGTCATCCAATACGCTGATGACTCTACCTTAGTCTGTGCCGCCCCCAACTTCTCTGAACTTTTGTCCAAAACTCAAATAGCTTTTTCCACGACAGAAAACTGGATGCACAAAAACTATCTCTCCCTCAACTCCAATAAATCTAAAATACTAATTTTTCCCCCTACCAAGGCTTCTTCATTTGTCAAAACCACTTTTAACATCCTAAGCCAAACCAACACTCCTATAGAAGTGGTCCCCTCTGCTAAACTCCTTGGCATTACCATTGATAAACATCTCAAATTTAATCTCCACATACAACAAAACATAAAAAACCCCACCAAAAGTTAGGCATGCTCTACAGGAATAATCTATTTCTTTCAAACTCCTCTAGGCACACCTTAGCAACCACCTATCTCCTTCCCTCTCTCCTTTATGGTGGCCCTCTTCTAACTAATCTGTCTGCTTCCCTCACCTCTAAACTTGAAGCTTGCTATAACAAGATCTCTAAATTTGCCACTAAATCCAAAACCTCAACCCACCACTGCCTTACCCTTCAATCTCTGAACTGGTTAGAGCTCCCTAACCACCTTGACTATCTTCAACTAACAACCGCTCACAAACTAATATTCTATCCAGAAAAATACCCAGCTTTATCCATCATCCTTCCCACTTACATCCCTAACTGATCTTTGAAATCAGAACACCAACACCTAATCTCCATTCACAGACCTAAACATTCCGCTGGCAAGCTACTACTATCCTTCTCTCTAGGCAAAAAATGGAACTCTCTCCCTCCATCACTGAGGACTATACCTAACACAGATCACTTCAAGACCCAACTCTACTCACACCTTTCCTCCAAATGGATATGTTCCTGCTTTCAACCTATATAAATCGTAGAGATTTTCTACACTAAGCCCCTCTCTACCCCTTCACAAATCTGCTCTCAGACTTCATTTCTAATTCCCAAAATGATTTAGCCAACTCCCAGTTGACTGTAAAGAAGACAATATTGCAAATTATGTAAAAAAAAAAAATTATGTTCTTGTTATTTTTGCACTGTTCTTATTATGTATTCTTACTGTTTGTTCTTATTATGTATTCTTACTGTTTGGAAATTTAATTGATTGTACTGCCTTTGGAGCTTTTCTCCCCGGGCTTCCACTGAAAATGGGTACTTTGTGGCCCAGTGGACTTCCCCGGTAATCAAACTGAAATAAATAAATAAATTAATAAATATGTATAAATAAATAATAGATACAGTATAAAATTCACCAATGTATATGTATAAGACATAAAAATAATGCATATGTTTCAACTATTAAGAATTACAAGAACATTTCTTTAAAAACATCATCTGTCTAAAGCTTTTAATCTTTTTGGATTGTGTTTTGTTTTTTGGCCTTTAAAAAAATTAGAAAGTACATTTATTCTCAATTATGGGACATTATTCCCTAGGGGTCTCAATCTTGAGGTAAATTTGTAAAATAAAATGTGTGTATTAACCACTTATTTATATGTGTATACTTAAGATTCAATATTTAAATGTTTTTTATAAATATTTAAAGAATAAGTAAAATGCTATGAATTTATTATTATAAAGTTATTATATTAGTTAGGCATTTAAAAATTAATACAATTTAAATAGTTTAGCCTGATGTTTATAATGGCTGTTTTTAGTAAATGTGTTGGTAGCACTTTAAAAATGTAAAAAAGGTTGAATTTATTATTTAATTGTTTAATTAATTTAATTAATTTATGTATTGAATTGATTGGGGTTTGAACTTGTGTATAAATGTTGGCTGTTTGACACTGTGTTTTATTTGTTGAAGGCAAATGGCCGAGGTACCAGTTGTGGAGTAAAATTTAAGCCTCCTTTCTGTGTGGTCCTGCTTCTTGCTTTTTGGTTATAATTTTTTTTTTTATTTTACAGTTGAGTTGCATCCTGATCTGAATCCAAACTGCTCATCTCCCATCTTAATTTTTACTACAGTGTTTATTCGTGTATCAGTCACCCTCTCCAGAACTTTCTGGCAGTGTGTATAGAGTATGATAGCTCTATACTGCCCACAGTTGTGACTGGCCCCTTTTTTCTAGTACACTGGCATTCGAATACTTATTCTCTAGGCATCTGTGATATGACTTTCTCTTCATAGTGCTTTGAATACACTTTATAACTCACCCAACATCTTGATCATATCTGCCATGACTTCACCTGAGCCTGCTGCTTTTCCTGACTTCATTTTCCTTAGTGCTATTCTTCTTCTAGGGTGGGCTCCTCCACTTTTATCGTAGGCTGTATTTGGGGTGGTACAACTTCTGTGGGGTTTTCTTCATTCAAAAGCTGCTGGAAGTATTATTTCCATCTGCCTTTGTCCAAATCACCAAGAGCCAATTTTTACATCATTAAGTGGCTTGCCCTGACATAGCATGCAGTCTGTCATCCAGATTTTTCGATCTAGAGGATACTGCACACCACAGTTTATGCTCAAAGGAATTAGTGTTTACAACATTTCCATGATAATTAACATCTAGAGTTTGTGCTGCTGCCCACAACTCCATTCTTGGGTGAGTTTGAGGTGAAACACCCAGTTGTTTTTGGAGGTTGACGGCCAGACATTTATAAGCTACAACTGTCCTTTTCATACCAGGGTAGTTGCCCTTGCAGGCAATTTTAAGCCTAGCACATTTTCCTTCAAAGGTGAAAATCAAATCCTGTACTAGAAATTCCTAGACAGCTAGGTAAAACATCCAGAGTCTTTCACCCAACAGACAGCAGTACAAGTGAAATCAACAGTAGAGTAGGACATAACAGTAACATAAAGTCTAAACAGGCTACACTCTGAGTACCATACATAATAAACTAAATTCAAGCATGTGGGTGTATAGCCTTAGGTATTAACAATGCATTACTATCCTGCTCCTACCCTGCTACATTGTTTCATTTTTTACTAATTCTGTCCTTGTTACAGTAACTTCTTTGCTTTATGTGTACTTTTCATTCTGACAAAGTAAACACTAAGACAAAAGTACTGTCATCTGTCAGTACACGCAGTCATCAAGAAAAAAAAATTGTAGTGCATGGAGTGCCATAGTTACACTAACAAAATGGCCAAACTACAACCTGGTTCAGAGTTGCTATAGCGAGAGACCCAACCTTAACAATACTTAGAAGGGTACTTAACAATTGTCAGGTCTACAGTAAAAAACAGACAGTGTTGATCAATAAATAGCCATAGCAGCAGGTAGAAACGACTCCATTTCAACTCCCATTTCTACCTGCTGTCTGGTAAACTACGCTCCCTCATTGCTTTAACACTTTCTTCTTCTTCTTCTTAAGGCTGCTCCTGTTAGGGGTCGCCACAGTGGATCAGCTGTTTCCATTTCTTCCTGTCCTCTGAATCTTGCTCTGTCACACCAACCACCTGCATGTCCTCTCTCATCACATCCATAAACCTTATCTTAGGCCTTCCTCTTTTCCTGTTACCTGGAAGCTTCATCCTTAGCATCTTTTTCCCAGTATACTCTGCATCCCTCCTCAGCACATGTCCAAACCAACGTAATCTTGCCTCTCTGGCTTTGTCTCCAAACCTTCCAACCTGGGCTGATCCTCTAATATACTTCCTAATCCTTTCCACCCTCATCACACCCAGTGCAAATCTTAACATCTTTAACTCTGCCACGTCTAGCTCTGACACCTGCCTTTTTGTCAATGCTACTGTCTCCAACCCATATAGCATAGCTGGTCTCACTACCCTCTTTTAGACCTTCCCTTTCACTCTTACTAGTACTCATCTGTCACAAATCACTCCTGACACTCTTCTCCACCCACTCTATCCTGCCTGTACTCTTTTCTTCACCTCTCTTCCACACTCACCATTACTCTGAACTGTTGATCCCAAGTATTTAAACTCATCCACCTTCGCCACCTCTACTCCCTGCATCCTCACCATTCCTCTATCCTCCCTCTCATTCACGCACATATATTCTCTCTTAGTCCTGCTGACCTTCATTCCTCTTCTCTCTAGAGCATATCTCCACCTCTCCAGGGTCTCCTCCACCTGTTCCCTTCTCTCACTACAAATCACAGTGTCATCTGCAAACATCATAGTCCACGGGGACTCCTGTCTGATCTTGACTGTCAACCTGCCCATCACCATTGCAAATAAGAAAGGGCTCAGAGCTGATCCTTGATGTAATCTCACCTCCACCTAAGTGAACAAAACACATTGTGCTTTTTTTTTTTTGACATATTAGTTTTGATTAATTTGTAGTACATAGAGAAGATACATCTCCATGCACTACAAAGAATTACGATCGTCTCTCTGGTTGTAACAACATATTATGTATTCTTGACATGGATACCAAGCTTCACCTTGAGTTTTGCTCTCAAGGTGAATTTCTTGGCATCCATGTCTTACTACATTGAAGTAAGTTACAACTGGTGACCCAATCATAATTCTCTACATTCTGCTGGGTTACTTTGTAACAATGTGTGCTTGGCCCAAAGTCAAAGATATCAGTGACAAAGTATAAAATAATAGTAAGGTGCAGCAAATGAGTAAAGAGTAAATAATACTGGGAAACAAACAAGACTGATATAGGACACTAGGATTTCTTTTTTTTTTTTCCAAAAATGTTTTTACTTTTTTTTAATAAGAACAATGAAAAAACAGACATTTACATGTATAACTATAGTAAACTATATACAATGTTCATAATAATTATATATATATGTGTGTGTGTGTGTGTGTGTGTGTGTGTGTGTGTGTGTGTGTGTGTGTGTGTACAATAAGGAAATCCTCTAATACTTCTCCAGTAGTAACTGCAATTTCTCACAAACAATCACAGTGGTGCAGTGGTAGTGTTGTCACCTCACAGCAAGAGGTTCTCCAGTTTGATTCTTGGCTGGGTTGCCTTCTATGAGGAGTCTGCATGTCCTCCCTGCATTCGGGTGGGTTTCCTTTGGGTGCTCCGGTTTCCTCACATTATAAAAACATGCGTCTGGAGCTTTTCTCCCAGGTCCTCTGCTGAAAATTGGCTTTGTTCCAAGAAGGACTTTCCCGGTTAACAAATGTTAAAAAAATAAATAAATACATTTGTGTTTTTTGTTCTAAACTTTATGGTGGAGATTTCTTTATCACATAGTGATTTGGCTAAATAAATAAATTCATTATTAAATAAGAGAGGGAATTCAGATTTTCCAGTTTTTCATTATAACTTGCCTTGCTACTGCTAGAATTGACCATAACATATGTACTTGAGGTTTGGGTATAACTTCTGGAACTGGTACATTAAACAGAATGAGAGAGTCAGAAATTATGCAATTATCATTCCATAGGGCTTTACAGAAATGTCTATAGTCATTCCAAAATGCGGATACTATTTCACAAGTAACTATCATATGGAACCAATCAGCCTCTACAGATTTACATCTCCAACATTTTATAGCATTCTTTTTATACATTATTACAATTCTGTGTGGTGTCAAAAACATCTATGTAAGAAATTCCCTGTATAAATTCTCCAATAAGGAGAGACTGTTGTTCTTCCTGCTGATTTTAAACAGAGATCTTTTTGTTGTTAATAGTGATTTTTTTTTAAAGTGGAAGGATAATTAAAAACTGGCTAATAAAGAGAATTTTGGGTAGTAATATCGTTTTGATTAAAGTTAGTCTGTCTTCAAAGGTAAAATATAGTTTATTCCAATTATCAGTTAAGCTAATAATTGAATTAAGTATTGATAATTAGTTGAGCTTGCTTCTTTAGGATTAGACTTAATAGATACATCCAAATATTTAGTATGTATATTGTCCCGCTTAAAGTGTTTTTGTATGTTCTTAATTTAGTGGTGATTTTCTTACTTATTAAGAACATTTGAGTTTTGTTATGATTAAATGTCAGACCAGATAAGGTTCCAAATAAGTCTAAAGGGCTAACTAAGTAATCTATTGAGGTTTCAGTGTCACCACTGGTTCGTTATAAGTCATCAGCAAATAATTTGATCTCGGGGGAAAAATCATTATTAAGTTTATAACCTTTGATGTTTGCATTATTTCTGATATAATTAGCAAATATTTCTATGGCAAGGGCAAAAATTAAAGGAGATAGTGGGCATCCTTGTTTTGTGGCTTTCAAAAAAGGGCAAGATAAACTCTTTGAAAGTAAAGGCTCTATCAGTTTTGATAAGATAAGATAATTTCTATTGAATATTCTTTTTTAAAAAAGTTATCTAAGATTTTGCTATTGCTCGTAGTTGGTTTAGAGCTATTTATATTTTCATAATGTTTTTTGAAATAGTGTAATGCATTTTTCATGTCTGATACTTTTATTTTTTCTTGTTCTCTATATATTCATGATTTCTTTTATATGATTTTTCTCCTTTAGGTACTTTGATCTTATTGCAATTTTATGTAAACTTTTAGGATTAACAGAATATGGATGTAACTTAATTTTCTCTTAAGTTTATAGAATTTGTTTATGTAAAATGTCCTGATATTCCTTATTTAGTTTATTTATATTATCTAATACTTTTTTATCATTGGGTGTAAGATTTTGTTTTTGGCTATCAATTTCATTTTGAATATCAGTTAACCTTTTGTCCCATTCTTTTCCTTTTAACAGGTACCTAATTTTCCCTTATATGAGTACCTTTAAGGTATCCCATAAAATCATATCCAATACCTCTCTGTTATTATTTATTGCCATAAATTGATTTATTTCATTCAGAATCCAGTCTTGAAAACCTTTTATTTTTGTAATAAAAACTGAAATTCTCTGCAAAAAGTTTAAGACCTCAGTGTGAAAAGTTATATTAAAAGTAATAGCATTGTGGTCTGATAAGGGGCAGAATGCCATCAATACAGCTCCTATTTTGATAATAAAGGGCTAGTTACTATTACTTTTATCAATATTACATACATACAAATATTTCAAGGATGGGCATTAATGCCCTTCTAACTTGCCAATATACCAAAACACTTGTACCCATAATAAGTAAGGCTGGTCTTAAAAATATCTAAACTAGTACTTGCTTTAATGTAATTATCCCATAAAATCATATCCAATACCTCTCCATTATTATTTATTGCCATAAATTGATTTATTTCATTCAGAATCCAGTCTTGAAAACCTTTTATTTTTGTAATAAAAACTGGAATTCTCTGCAAAAAGTTTAAGACCTCAGTGTGAAAAGTTATATTAAAAGTAATAGCGTTGTGGTCTGATAAGGGGCAGAATGCCATCAATACAGCTCCTATTTTGATAATAAAGAGCTAGTTACTATTACTTTATCAATATTACATACATGCATACATACAAATATTTCAAGCATGGGCATTAATGCCCTTCTAACTTGCCAGTATATACCAAAACACTTGTTCCCAAAATAAGTAAGGCTGGTCTTAAAAATATCTAAACTAGTACTTGCTTTAATGTAATTTGGTAGTCTGTCACATGCATCAGCTACTCTGTCAGAGAAACAATTAGTACACTTCTCATTCCTATAGAATCTCCTACATAGGTTATCTGATGATTCTCTAGTACTTTTTGTTAATCCCAGACATTCCCAGAGGTAGTTGTTACTAAATACCTTATATAACTGAATAAGATCTCCTCTTAGATATCTGTAAGAGACACTGTACAAGTTCCGATATTTTAGTCTTTCATAATAACTTAAATTTTCACATCCATGGATGCCCTTAGTATATTTCTGCTGTACTCTTTTCAGTTTATTCATGCTTGTTTTCCTATAGGGTTTCCATATTGTTATTCCATACTCAAGTTTGGGTCTAATGTAACTAACAAACAATGACTTCATTATTTTTAATTTCCTAGACTTATAAATCTTTTTATACAACCTATAGTTCTTTAACTATCATTAACCAATTAGTTGATGTGATTAGAAAAATGCATAGCTCAATCTACCCATATATCCAGGTCCTTATGAATCTACAGTTTTAATCACTATGTGCTGTACTAAATATTCACTTTTCAATTTCTGCCTATCAAATCTCATATGCTTAGTTTTTGATGTATTTATCAGCATATCATTCTCTTGTGCCCAAATGGTCAATTTAGTCAAGTTGTTTTGCAGACATACCTTATCAGTTTACCCAGTTTCAGGTCATCTGCATATAGACTATAGAACACCGCAGATGAAAAAGTTAGGTCTGAAAGATACAATCTAAACAAGTAAGAGCCTAGGACAGAGCCACGTGGGACACCCTGACTGTAACCAAGGATTTTGTCTGTCCATTTGCTGTATGATACCTGCCATGTCCTATTTGTAAGCCATGCAGCTATCCATCTTATTAAGAGTACACCAATACCTAGTTGTACTAATTTATTGATCAGTGTTATGTGTATGGCATTGTCAAACACTGAAGTTAAATATATATAAATTACATCACAGCACAATTTTTCATTCATAGCTGTTATTGTATTGTTATAGAAAATCATGTTACAGGTGGGAATAGATCTGTTTTCAACATATGCATGCTGATATATGGTTTCAAGTCTCAACCTAACCAGTTATTAGTCTGTATACCAAACCTATATGAGTAATGAGAAAATTTTAGGGAAGAGGGTAATTGTATATCATATGCATTTTTCAAATTTCTTGAAATGATATATTTGTTTAGGTGTCTTGCTTTAGAAGACATTTTAAAGTATTTAGAATTTGTAGTTTTATTAGGAAATAGAATGCAATTGAAATCACCTGCTAGAATCATCTCTCCTCTAGAGTACAAAGTTATAATGTCTAAGTATGTCTTTACTGTTTTGCAACACTTCTTGGAATCCAGTAAGAGTTAATGAGAGTATAAAACTTTTTCTTTAGTTTAATTACCTCTAACACTAACATACCATCATTATTTATGTAATATTCTATAATGTCAGGTATTCATAGGCCTTTTTCCATAGAATTAACACAACCCTTCTTTTGTGCTTAAAATGAGAGCTAATCAATGTTACATAATCCTTTAGCAAGAACCTGTTTAAATCTTGCGATGTTAGGTGTGGTTCTTGAAGAAAAAACTATATCTGTCTTATGCAGAAAAATATATTTGTTCACACTAGCTCTCTTTATAGGATTAATTAGCCCATTTAAATTTAAAGACAGAAATTTATATGTTGACATTTTTAACACAGAGTATATTAATGAAGTACTTATAGTGATTCCCTATGATATTTCTAAGACAGTTTGAAATATTATTTGTTATGGACAAGATTTCAATAACCAACATGAAGTTTTCTACAATACGTACATTAAAAACCCTCCTCATGGAAAGTAATGTTCCTGGCTTGATATGTTTTCCATATAAGCCACAAATCTGCCAACTGATGTTGTCAAGTGACAACCTTCTACTACTGCAAATAAATTAATAATCGAGAAAAGAGAGAAAGAAATAAGAAAGAAGAAAAGAGAAGTAAAAAGAAAA
Source organism: Protopterus annectens (assembly GCF_019279795.1). NCBI lineage: Eukaryota > Metazoa > Chordata > Ceratodontiformes > Protopteridae > Protopterus > Protopterus annectens. The sequence goes on from NC_056747.1 coordinate 29,974,004, forward strand.
ACAATATTTATACTAAGAAATATATATAAAGAAGAGAAACGTTAGTATAACAGCAGTTAAGATATAGAACAATAACTTCTATTACTTGTTATTTATTCATTTTTAACTAACACTGCTTTACATCATCAATTTTAAGTATGCAGTCTTAGATAGAGTGTTTATTTACTAGTGTGTGGCAATAAAAGCTATCGTTCCCCGGGATTCATGAAGCTTGTGCCAGGCGCAGGCATTGCGTAGGCGGTATAATGCCAAATATGGCCGTCGAGTGATTCAGGTATGATCCAATTCCACGTGCACTACAGGCGTACGCCAGAACTGCGTAGCCCTTGGCTTAGGTATGCTAATCACCCCATGCGCAGTGTCGCACCATGCAAATGAAGGCATATAGTGATTCATGAAGTGGTGCAGGCGTAGCGTAAGCCCATGGAAATGTAAACCAAAAAACACGGTTTACATTTTCCCAAACAGAACATCGGAGCTATGGAAGCAGGCCAGACCCATGCATCACAAAGTTAACATATGCCAATGGCGAAATACACAGCCAATGTCATAAGAAAAGATGCATAACACCTAAAAAAACAAAATTTAATGTCATGTCCACAGTAACGCACAGTACAACAGCAGGGCATGTGTGCGGAAACTGTAACATAAAGAAATAATATAAAAATGTCATAAAATCGCAACGTAATAGAAAACAGGTTTACACCATAATACACAATGGTAGGCATGGAACACCACAACCAAGGTGCAAGGGTTGCTAAGGGCCTGTGATAGTGTCCGGTGCGGTAACTATGAATTAGTAGTCAATGCCATGCAAATGAGGCAGATAATACTGAATCACAAATGTCCCGCCGGATGAAGGTTGTACCATACGGCGCAGCGGTATAACACCGAGGAGTGGCTCAGACGAGATACATGACATCAGCAGAGGGGTGTGCCACCGTAGCAGTAAGCACATTGGAGCAATGCAAATCTGGCCTGTCCATTGCTAAGCAAAGCTGCAGGACAGGGGTGGGGAGGAAGGTATAGAATCATTTAGCTGAGAGCACACATGGTGCCCAAAAGCACATGTGTACGGGGATGAAAACGTGCCCTAAACCCAGTAATCGCACAAACAGGAAGGTCAGGGGAAGAAAAGAAGGAAATGCTGAAGTAGGGTAATTGGAGTACTAATGAGAATCAACACCAATCAACTCACGATGGCCAATCGACGGCAGCTGACAAGTCTGCTTGCAGAAACCTGCAAAACAGGATAGGGGAGGCATTGGAATGCAAAAAGAGGAGGGGAGACACTGGATTGCAAAGATAGGAGACCTGACACAGCAGAGCAAAGCAAACTGACAGTAGACTGGCAGTAGCACACGTAACACAAGATATGCCAGGTCCAGGAAAGTACAAATGAAAGTAGGCTGCTAGATGCATGCCAGAAAATGGTAGATGCAACATGCAGAAATGTAAAGGGAAGGTCAAGAGGTAATCCACGGCAGCCAAATGTAATTCAACACCAAAGGCACCACAATAGTAGTTCCGGTAGTAAAACACATAAGATACCCTGTAGCTACGATCGTACATACACAACCTATGACATCATCGGTGTTCACAACACAATAGTATAAAGTGTGAAAGCACCCTACACACACCTGTGTATTCCCAAACACCGCACCATAGGTGTAAACACACGGGGAACTTTTAAAATGTACATGTTGGGAGCTGCCATAGCTGTGATTCATCAGCATGTGTTAGAGACTGACGGTGTTGGTGGATGATGCCGACAACAACCACAGGACTTGGAGGAGAAGGAGAGTGTTCAGACCAAGGGTAACGTACCAGGGGCTACATGACCTGGAGATAGTAGAGCATTACAGGGTGGACAGGGACATCTTACAGCAAATAGTGGAGCTGTGCCGGCCACGCCTGAGAACCAGAAACAACAGAGGGGAACCCATCCCAGTGGACACGAAGGTATGTGTAAGCCTGCAAATACTGGCCACAGGTACCTTTCAAAGGCCAACTGGAGATATAATGGGGATCTCACAGGCATCAGCATCTAGGGTACTACACCAGTTCCTGGATGCCATGTTACCACATGCCAATGAGCAGATATACTTCCCCCGAACTCAGGAGGAGTTGGCCAGCAATATGCGTCACTTCCACCGTGTAGCACACTACCCGGAGGTACTGGGTGTGATAGACTGCACGCACATACAAATCAAGTCACCACCCGGTGAGCATAGTAGGTGCTACATAAACCGCAAGGGATTCCACTCCATAAACTGCCAGGTCATGTGCAATGCCCAGGGCATTATCATGGATGTGTGTGCTGGCAGCCCTGGAAGCTACCATGACTCCCATATCTGGCATGCCTCACAGCTGTATCAGGTATATGTCAGGGGGAACATCCCACATGCCCATCTTGTGGGGGATGCTGGCTATGCACTGGAGCCGTGGATGATGACTCCCATCAGAAATGCACACACACCCATGCAAGAACACCACACGCACAAACCAGAATCATCATAGAGCGTGTGTTTGGGATGCTGAAATCACAGTTCCGGTGCTTGGATACATCTGGTGGAGCCTTGCAGTACTCTCCAGGCACGTGTGCCCACATCGTCATAGTATGTGCCATGCTACATAATATGATCCTGCGGAAGCAGCTGCAGCAGGGACAAAATGGTGAAGGCCCTCATAGCCCACCGCAATTGCCAAGGCCATTACAGGCACAGAGGGATTCAGACCATGAACACACTGTGCCAGCCCCAGTAGGCAGACGGAGGTGTGCCCAATATGCCTACGCCTTGGCAAAGAGGGAACGTATAGCACATACTCTGACAGTGTAGGCCCCTACGGACTGACACCTCTCCACCTGCACACACAGTAAAATGGATGGCACACAAACATGACCACCTGTAAATTGTAATGTATAGATGGCCCAATGTGTGACTCCTACATAGGCAGCCCTCAAACATTGTACACACAACAGCTAGTGGAACACGAAATGTCAACACCTGAACAGTACATGAGCCTATCAGCATATGGTGGTGCTGTGTGCCTGTCACCTTCCCTGCCAGATATATATATATATATATATATATATATATATATATATATATATATATAATGTACACATATATGCATATATATAATACAGATAGAAAGGGCAATAGAGTGATATATGTTGATATATATGGATTCAGTGATATCTGCAAATATATATAGATAGGTCAACGACATTCATAACACCTTGGAGGTACAAATAGATAGGATACCGCCAACTATGGAATGTGTAACATACCAACATGCATAACCACGAGGCTGAAAGACCAATAGAACACAGTACCAGAACAGTACTGCCGCGAGTAGTAGTATGATGATATGAAGGGACATTTAGTCACTGCTGCCGGTGTTGCAGTCCACGTAGATACTGTGTTCATCTGTGTTTGTGAGTGCCGTAGTCTGTGCATGTGTGCGATGAGGGTGCCGTGTGCATCTCCGTGTGACTGTAATGTGTGTGTGTGTCCACAACATGTGTCTGTTAGTGCCAAGTCAGAGGTAGATCAGTACGGTAGGTGTGGGTATAGCTAGCCGTAGGCATACGGTTACCACCTCTCCCACAGTAGGAGGGACAGCCCCACCCTGGGAAGGTGTGTCCTGACATAAAACAGTACAAAGGGCAAATGTCCGAGATTTTAGGACATTAATATGTTCCATATATAATGTAATAGTCGTATTTAATAGTTATGCCTGTATGTAAGAAACGTAAATGTTACATGCAATATGATAAGTAGCCAAAGTCCCACAACAATAGGTATGTGTTGAGGATAAAAGTATGTGCTAACCTGTGTACTGACCGTGGCTATGTGTTGGCCTGTAAACACTGCTGTGTGTCCCGCAAGTGTCCAACAATGACCATATGAAAAGGTGGCAACTCATGGCAATCAGGTTCTTTTACCAACACAACCTAACACTCTAACCCAAAGATTCCTGGAGTTCATAAACTCAAATGCCATGGAACAACTAGTCACCATCCCCACAAGAGGAGAAAACATACTTGATCTCATCATCACGAACATGGGATCAAAATGTTCAACACCGGAAGTATACCCCTCACTGGTGAGATCAGATCATAAACTAATCTCGCTGGAGGTCCTCATCCCGCCCCCACCTGAAACAAAAAAGACCACAGTGAAAAACTACTCAAAAGCCGATTTCACACTTCTAAAAACTAGTGTGGTCGCCTTTAAGGCCCCTGAGCCAGTGGTAAACATTACTCAAACCGCTGAATCACTTACAAATGCCTTCTACCAGCACCTACAGGACTGCATGGATCAGGCAATCCCAAACAAAACTAAGACTCTCTGTACAAAAGGCAAGCGTCCAGTCTGGTGGACCCCAGCCATAAACAAGCTCTACAACAAAAGGAGGAAGCTACTACAAGATAGAGCAAAATCATTGAAAGGTAAAACACCTTTGATCATTATAAGTAAAAAACTAAGAGCTCTCATAAAATCATCCAAGGCAAATTTTGAGAGAAAAATCGCCAAGGACTCTAAAGACAATCATAAGGCCTTCTTTAGCTATGTTAGAAACCTAGGAGGAAACTCCCAGATATGCTCAGAATTAATTCAAAATGATGTAAAAATTACTGAACCTACACACATTGCCAACATACTGGCTGACAGGTTCAGTGCAAACTTCTCCCCTCCCAAAAGGAGAGATATCTATTCCAGAGGATTGTAGCCCCAAACATCTCCAACGCCCAGGTGAGAACTGCCCTCACTAAGGCAAAAAACAGCATCCATGGGACCGGATGGTGTCCCCGGCTGTGTGCTTCACGAACTCAACGAGGAATTAAACCCACAGTTAGGACAGCTGTTTAATCTTAGCCTCACCTCAGGATACATACCCAAGGAGTGGCGACGGTGACTGTGGTCCCACTTCATAAGGCGGTGCCTCCACAGACCCTGAAATTACCGCCCCATTAGCTTGACAAGCCTTATCTGCAAAGCCATGGAGAGGATCATAATGGAACTCATAAATAAAGACATAGGGAACTTGCAGACTTTGGATCCAACCCAGTTTGGCTTTGTCAAAGGCAGATCCTGCCTCTTAAACTTGGTTGACTTTTCGAGACAGTCACCAAGGCCATTGATGAGGGAAAGGCAGTCCATACAGCCTACCTTGACCTGGCAAAGGCCTTCACACAATACCCCACTCAGGTATCATCGAAAAACTCATCAGCTTGAATGTAAACCCATACATCACAAGATGGGTTGCAAACTGGCTAAGTGACAGAACCCACAGGGTCAGAGTTGCTGGAGCCATGTCAGACTCAAAGCCTGTCACAAGTGGTGTCCCACAGGCTCAGTCCTGGGTCCACTCTTGTTCGGCATCTACTTTTCTGAAGTACAAGCAAACACAGGAGGGTTATGGCTGACAAAGTTTGCAGATGGCTGCAAACTGGGCGCCATAGTCGAAAACACATCTGACACAGATATCCTCCAGAAGGGCCTCACAGAAACGGATAACTGGTGCCAGAGCCATGGCCTGAAGTTAAACACCAAAAAATGCATAGTCATACCCTTCGGGAAAAACAAGGTTACCCCTAGCTACCATATAGGTGTCAATCCACTGAGCACAGTAAAAGTCATCAGGGATCTGGGGACCCAGGTTGACAGTAGCCTTTCGTTTGACACTCATGTTGCTAAAGTAGTTAGGAAAACCTTCTATATCGCCCACCTGATCATGAAGGGATTCACATCTAGATCAAGGGAGGTCATCGTCCCCCTGTACTCATCACTCATTAGACCTATGATTGAGTACAATGCCCCGTTCGGAATGTATCTGACCAGATACCTGCTGCAGCTTGAAAGGCCCCAAAAGTTCCTCACCAAAAGGATAAAGAGTCTCAAAAATATGTCTTATGCTGCCCGACTGAAAGAACTCCAGCTCTATTCAGTCTCATACCGCTTGCTCAGAGGTGACCTGTGCCTGACATATAAGGCCATGTCAAACCCAGATTTGATGAATATGCTTCACCTCAAAAAATCTAGGTCCCTCAGAACCACAAGGGCGTAACCTTGACACGGTTATAAATAGAACGTGCTGGAGGGACAGATTCATCACCCAGAGACTCCCTATACTGTGGAACAAAATCCCGGTACATGTGAGGCAGAGCACCTCGCTGGCCTTGTTCAAGAGGAATCTTGACCAATGGATGGGAGATCGCAGATATACCCCAGGGATTACTTCAGTGTCACTGCTTGACAGAGGCACAGCAAAATGATAGGCATAGTTTTTATTCAAACTAAAGGGGTGGCGAAAGCCACATAACTATGGGCTAGGCTTATAAATGCCTTTGGGCAGATAGCCTAGTATGAACCTATGAACCTATGAACCTATGAACAACCGCAATGACTGCAAATATCTGGGACAGAAATACAAGGGATAGATGTCACTTACACATATCCCTTGATATATCGCTGCAATTCCGGAGGTATATAAGTATCAACCTCACCTGCAGATGATATAGAAACCAATTAACAACGGACCAATGTACAATCCCGTAACATAAGTCTACTAACTGTTAGCTCTCTAATTAGGGACGGAGCCCACACACATATATATGGAATATGTAGAAATGCAAGCCCCACAAACCTGTATATGCTACGTACACCCACCGACATCCCCCACACTAGAAACTAAAGCAATACAGACTAGTCAATTACATCTGCAGAACCCTCAACATACCGTGTGAGAGACACAATTAAAGGCGGCATGCAAAATTGCAGGCGTTGTATAATGGAACAAACAGCGATGTTACAGGTTTTGTTTACAATAGTCCGTTATCAGACGTTGGGATGACAGGTACACCCACATGTTGAACCACATACTCTAGCTGTCACACACAATCCACGGGGGACATGAATCCAAAGTATACTTGTCTCCATGCATAGCAGTTGCAATTACACATAACAAAACACAATACAGGCTGTCTCCCTGAAGGTAGGGCAAATAGGCAATGCCCAAGTGGAGAATTCAATTATACCCCACTGTTGCCGCGTAATTGGCGAATGGAGTAGCTGCACAGCTGATATGCAAGTAATTAGTCACTCAGGAACACCAATTGGTGGGATGAAACCACATGTTACAGGTATCGATGTATATAAGGATGACTTGCCAGACATGCAAACCGTATGCTCATACCGAATACCAGTTGAAACACTGTGAGAGAGATAGAGATGAAACTCCATAACAATAACAAGGTTTGTAGAACACCCGATATGTAAGGTTATGTATAGCATGATCTGTATTAATTAGTTTTACTGTATGTATAGCCTGGTTTGCATTAATTAAACGTGTCCACAATGCATAAAGTGGGAAAAGGTATTTATGTAGTGATGTCTTGCTGAGTATACTAACGCTTGTAGAAACTGTGCGTCCAGCTGTGGGCCACAAGGTAGACATCACAGACACCACAAGGAATGCTACATGAGGGCTTTAAACAGAACAATTTCATACAACCCACCGTCAGTGGTAGGGTATGTCCAACAAGTATGTGCCATAGCAGGGGATAGTATATGTTGATATACTGTCACAGCACGCATGTGTATGGGCATATAACGTCAATGACATATCTAAGGTGGTCCCGCTGTGCAAGTATGCTTTGCATTATGGGATACTATGTGAAATATGTGTAATGTATAGTATTGTAGGTAGATATGACAGATATTCTACACAGCATAACAGGCATATCATGCATACCAAAGGTATCATCTATTGGCATGTACAATAACAGGATACATATGGCTTGTAGGCATGGGACATTGTAATAGCATGACAGCTAATCTAAATGAAAGGGCTACCAAGTAACCATGCACAAAGGACATGTAATAGTTTCACAGGTGCATAGTGGGGTACTATGCAGTCTGGCAAGTCCATGTGTAAGCACAACTACAGTGTTCACACCAGTGGCACCTCTCTAGGGTAGTGTCCTGTGAACAGCAGAGCCATGTGTCACCTGCACCTCTGCACAGTACAGCCACTGCAGTGATCCCAGGCCTACATGTGTCTCCCAACCACCAAGGGAGGTATCACATGAACAGTGTTACTGAGTGTCCCTGCGTGATGTACATAGGACTCATGTTCCAAAGCATGGTGAGTGTCCGGTTTGGGAATGTATCCCTCAAGCACATCCCACTCATTGTGGAGTGTGTGCACATATCCATGAGCATGTTGCTCACAGTGGCTTTTGCTTATGTTGCGTATGAGGAGTATATCCATTAATAATGTTGTGGACATGGGCCCTGTTTGATCAGCAGAGGTCACCCCTGAGTATGTAGTATGCAAATGTGTACAGATGTGGTGTCTGTAGTGCAGCCACATACTTAAACTGTCGGAGCTCAGTAAACGTCATGGCGTGTTAATGTTGTGGTATGTAAAGCTGTAGCTGTTGTGTAAGGTACACCCTAAATGGGGTGGTGTACCCTTGAATGTGTGTAGAAGTCTTGAGTTCACAGGTACAGTGGGTGCCTATGTACCAGCTACACACCCAGTACAGATAAGTGTGGCCACGTAGAAGGATATCCACGCCACAGTGGCAATACGGTAACCACAGGCGTGAGTGCGACATATGTGTGTACTGCAAACATGTACAATGTGATATGTATGTAGAGGACTACCACCCATGTGATAGTCAGTGGGTGAATGGTGTAATGCAAAGGTGATGTTCATGCACCTTGTGTCATGCAGCTTGATGCCATGATAGTCATATCAGGTATCTGTCACGGTGACACCCATATGGATGGAGTCAGTATCAGCTGGTGGAGCAATCATGGTGCTTTGTATGCAGGGTTTTGTAAAGCTAGGCAGGGAATGTCCCCTGTGCTAGCCTGTACCACAGGGACGCATATACTGAACATGAGGGGCCCTATGACTGAGGACTGTGGTATGCCAAATGTAACTGAAATGCAGTAGGTACTATGGTATGCTGGCCTCACTGTGTGTGTCCTGTCCATGAGTCACATTGCATAACATCCTGAGACATAGGGTACGATGTGCAGGTGGATGTGTATGTTGTCAATACCAGAATGGAGAATGGTGCTGAAAGGCAATGAGAGGACAATGTAGGATGTATGGACTCCTGTACCATCAGCAACTGCCCTGGTAACTGTTTGAAAGGAGTCCACCAGGTGTAGGGGCCATGCTCTGGCCCTAACAAGCCCAACCCGGGTGGCATCAAAGGATGGGAGCCCAACAATGTCTCTGTGAATGACATCCTTGATGATGTGCCCCATAGCCATGCAGAACAGTCCAGTCAGGTGTGTAGGACTATAGTGCCACTCGTGCATTGTGGTGCCACCTGTATGTATTGTGATAAATGCTGCTGTGTGCTATTTAGGGGCTACAATGTCTGAAACAAGGCTATTACTGAATATGGTGGCCTAGTGGGGAGACATGTCATTCAGAGGTTTGTGGACATCACAGCCTGGGACGTTGGAAGGTGACATGGTGCCAGTGTCCCAGGACATATAGACTGTGTAGGTGTGACCGCAGGGATACCACAATGTTCCTGTATGGATTGTGGCCCTGTAGTGAGTGAGAGGGTGTAATGTTAGCATTGAATCCATCCTCCAGCATGTTGCCAACATCACCTGGGTCTGTAATGTTCCTGAGTGACTGTGGTATGTGACAGCAGATGTGGGTGTTGCCATTGACTACTGACATACCACCATAATGCCTGGTGGTACACCCCGGAATGTGTCGCAGTAATGTTTACGTAGCTAGTCTTGGAGTATGTGATGAGGGATCCTGTGGCCCTACCAAGGCTGACCAGTGAGCTACTCCACCCATGGGAATGTACACCACTGTGCAACAGCCTACACCTGTTGTTGTACATCATATGTCCATGGAACATGACCACCAGAGTGGCGTCTGTTATCTGGTGTGTACCATCATGGCTCTGTGTGGAATAGTATGATCTATGCAGTTGTGTACATGCTAATGAAGTGCACTGGGGTATGTTTCAGCATTTGTATGTGCATCGTCCATCTGCACGGGTGTTGTGACGTTAACAACCGCTGTCAGAAGACATCTGTAGTAGGTGTTGTAGTACTCATGTACTGTGTATGCTGTGATGGGTGTGGTGCCGGGATGTGGCTAACAAGGTTGATTAGCATATGTTCAGAATCCACCAATGAGGGGATAACCCCAGGTGTGTAACACCAGTCACATGGTGGTAGTGTTCATGTCAAGGTTAATTTTGGTCTTGGAGGTGGTGTGTATGGGTTGATCCAGCAGAGTGGAGGTTATGACTCATGGATGTGTCGGTACATGAGTGGCTATCCCAGTTAAGTGTGGGGTAGTGTCAGTCACACATCAGTAGTAGCTGTCTGAGTCCCACTGTCCAATATACCAACAAATGAGGTATGTTAACCGTGGGGTATGATGTTGAATCTGTAGCTTGTTACAATGTGTATAGCGATCCCGGACACAGTTAGTTGCACATGGAGCACCTCTGATGCATTGTGCTAAGTAACTAGCCAGGATGTGTGCACAACATAGTGGGATATGGGAACCCCTCAGCTGTGGGTGTGCCGGTCCAGGTATGTGCCTGAAAGGTATGGTCTGTCTATAACCTGTCATTGCAGGAGTGCTCTGCAGAGCCTAGTCACTGCAGAGATATTGGAGTGGTGCATTATAAGGTGTGCCTTGCCTGCGTGCGTCACAGAGGAAGATGCAAGCATTGTGTCACATGACCTCATGTCGTGCTTGCCAGTTCCCGTTCTGCCGGTGACTGTTATTGGAAACTGTGCAAGACAGGCAGTATAGAAGCAGCAAGAGCCTTACATGTGAGCTGTACTCCCAGGGCTGACAGGTGCAAGTCATCTGTGCCACAGCATTGTGTTTGACCAGGTCAGTCAAAGCGGACAGATACCAGATGCCTGTGGAATGACAATAGGAGCATAGGCAACTGTTGAAGTGACACAGTCGGTTGTTGTACAGTGGTATCGTGTCCAGACAAATGCATAATGCTCCCCAGGGCTTGGCCCACACCCTCAGGGCTATAAGACTGGTGAGCACTTGCATGTCCCTGCACACATAGTCTGTGAAGTGGCATCTCAGGGCAGTCACACTAACATGGAGAATGACAGTCACATCGTACCTGGTGAGGTGTGGCATGGGTGCATAGGTTATGTTGCAGAACCAGTTACCCGACAGCAAGATGTAAGCGACTATCGCCTTGTGTAGCCTGTTGTGTGGAACTGCAGTGTAACTCCCTACAGAGTCACCTATGACTGGTGTGTTGTGAATGTTATAACTCCCTATTGGCTGTATGTGATGGGCACACATGAGTCTGTGGGCTATAAGTTGGTGATGTTGTTTTCCATGATGGGGGCTACCTCTGGTGCCTACACAGAGTATGGAGACGTACTACACAAGTTGTCCTCGTAGGTGTGGCCTGTGGTGGAGATCATGTGAGACTATGTGATGGGTGGGGTGTGTTGCAAATGTTACACATCCCCACATGACTGTCAGGTGCAGTCAGGGTTGGTGACAGCATTACCCCCAGCCATAGCTGTCAACCTCCTGTCCCCAAAATGAGGAACATTAGCCCTCATAATGTGTGACAAATGGGCAAAATGTGGAACACTTACTACTGGCTTACTAACAGCTTCAACTAGGAAGGGCATATGATGACTAAAATAGGCTGGTTTTACGTATAAAAAAGATATTCTAATGAATTAATATGATTCCCATCTATTTAGCCATGGCTAGCAGTTAAACAATTTCCAACAATGAATGTGTGACAGACCCTTTCAGTGTGGAACCTTGAGGAATATGCACTTTTTAAGACCCCAAATGAGGTACATTCCTCATAATGAGGTACACTTAAGAGCTATGTCCCCAGCACAGCTGCAGAAGTGCATTCCCCACAGGCTGTAGTGTCGTATGTTGGGAGGTGAGCATTGAATGTGTACATGAGACAATTGCTCTATTGCCACATGTACGACATATCCATCATATAGACAGGCAGTAGCACTGGTATGTGACAGTTGGACATGCTTGTATATACAACCATGTCCCACAGGATATGTGCGTTACGTGTGTACAACAGCTGTTGTACCATAAACAAGCTGGGAAGTGTAGGACAGCCAGTGTACCTGTGGAAAATGGTGTGGAATGAGTGCTATATTAATCAGTAGCTCATGACATGCTCACAAGTTCTGAACAAGTGCCTAGCATGACCATACAATACAGATAGGGTGTTGGATAATATCAACCCACAAGTGGTGATGACAGTCATTATGGGTGGCACCGCACTATAACCCGCTGAGTATGGTGTGCATGTCCATGAACCATTATCACTGCAGATGTTAGCAGTACAGATGTACAAGACAGCACGGATGTTTGATTACAAATACCTTTGTATGTCACAGGAGTGTTCCACCAGTGGCCTGTTGACAGACTCACAACTACAAAAGGTGCAAGAGTGACATGTGCATATCACACCAGTGCCAGCTACAGTAGAACAGGGTTAATGTGTTGTACTCCACCCTCATTGTAGCCCATACCACACAGACAAATGTTAGGCATCTGTGTATGTAAGGCTGTGAATGGCTATGACCCATGAGTATAGCTGTGTCAGTGTTGTGAACAATATACAGAATGGGCTGTGTGGGTGAGGTGTGTGACATATGTGCACAGTCTGATGGATGATACCAGCATTGTCACCGCTAGGTGAACATCCCTGCACCCATTAACTACTACCTAGGCTGTGGTCAACATTATGGACACTGTGTAAGGGATGATGCTGTGCAGTGCACCCCCCCCGACTTGGTGACTTCTCCAGGCCCCTTAGGTAGTCATATGAGGTACCCATGTCATGTCAGGGTGCCATCCATGAGCATGGAGATCACTGGACAGGCATATACAGCACTGTGGTGACCAATATTGGATCACATACCACCTTTAAGGGGTAATGGCCATGCGTGGATGGGCGATACCAGCCTTCACAATCCTCACCTCCACTATGCAGCATGCTGTCTACCTTGCAGAAAGACATTTGCTACACCATGATGATGGACATGCTACATGTCCATATCCTGATCTATAAGACATATGTCATGGACAGCCACCGTCCTAATACTAGGATCGCCACAGGCTGGACAGATCCCTGTGCCATATATGTGACATACTCCTGCCATACCATGCAACCCTGTCCATCAAAGCTGCACATGTCATCCCAGTCATACATGGTGTGATGGCCGCCTGGTAGATGTACTATCAACTGACTGGATCAGTAATGTGGCACTGATGCACCTTGCGGTGGCATAATGGCTATCTGTTACAGCTTGGAAACTTGCCCGCACATGCAATGGTTGATAACCATCCCTGCGAATGACGTCTGACTAGCCATTGTCCCATGTCTATCACATGTGCAACACAGGCGATCCATGGCAGGATGTTGAACAGTTGTACAGTGCTGTGTAGATGTATATGGCAAATCACATGCATGTACAGGTGTCCATGCGTATGTGTACATTGTCACTGCTCAAGTCCATTACGGCTGTGTCTGTGTTGATATGTGACATATACACAGCATCAAGGTCAACAGCATTACCGTGGACACATCCAGGCATGTGCAGATAGGTAAGAACACAAGTGCAGGCAAATAGACATGCCCACAGCAAGACAGCATTCACATGGAGTATGAACACTGTAATGAGGTGACACACACTTATGGTGATGATATCCAATGCATAATGGGTGTGACATGTGTGTGACACAAACACGTCAGTCGTGTCAGTGTCATGATGCTTTGCAAAGATAACTGTGCAGATGTACTAGATGTCATAGAAATGTATGTGCAGCAGTATCTCTGTACATCTCTGAAACTGTGACCTGTCACCATCATTATGTCTTACAGATAATGCCCCGTACACGCCTTCCAGCATACAGCTGCCAGAAGGATGATGTCCTCATCCCACAGCTCCATGAGAACTATGACTTGTTGTTCAGCCATGTGCCACAGCATGCCCAGTAGTGGGATGACCTGTGGCAGGATCTACGCAGGACAGTGAATGATGTGGGTGGCCATAACCGCACCTACCAGCAGGTGCGCAGACACTGCATGGACTTGATACAACATGCAAAACAGCATGCCACTGCAATTGCCAGGGAACAAGGTGGAACAGGTGGTGGACCACCAACCCAGCCCCCACGCACACACACCGAGGAGCTACTGGCCAGTCTGGGGATACCCAGTGAACAACATCCACAAACACTAGCTGCCATCATGGAGGTGGGTGTCTCCCAACCAATGAGCCTGGAGTTGCCTGGTAAGTCTGTACTGCACATATGGCTATTATATCCCATTTAGTTGCATGTGTCACTGTACATTATGTAAAGTAACAACATATGCAAGGTATGTGGACACACATGCTGCATACTACAGTATGCTACTCTGTGTATGCACACATGTGCATACTATATGCTATTACACAGGTGAATGTGTTAACATGCACAGTGCACCCTGTGGCTGTCATACAGTCATGGATAATGTTCATACTGCTGTGTCACCCCTATACAGGTACCTCTGGCGTGCTACACAGACATGAGTACGTTGCAGGTGAGACTGTCATCAGTATCAGGCATGTTACAGTATAGATCTATTTGCCATGTGGCCAGTTAACACTTGCACACTTGATGTTTGTTCCAGCCACGATATACAGGTCGCATCACCCATCATTCACACAGGCAACTCATGTGCAATATATACAAACGAAATGATACATCGACTTGAAACCACAGTACTTGTCATTGCGACATGTGTGGTCAGCTGTGCATACAACGGTGGAGGTGTTCTACAATGGAGGCATATGTAGTATGCATTGGAACAACATGTGTGGTACGCACACAGTACCACACAGTGAGCTGTGATATGGGCAGCCCACAGGTGTCACCATTGTGTCATATGCCCCTGCATTGGGTGCACACATTGTGATGTGCCACCTGACATGTCCCAGATATGTAGTGTTCTGTCTGCAATATTGTCACACTATCGCATGACCTATACCCCACATACCAAACATACAACCCGTTGTCTGCATAGCCCTGTGGATTGTGACATATCTGACACCTATGGTAGTGCCCGTGCAACACCCAGGCAGGCACAGGTCACGTGGCTGTGGACGGACACAGTGAGCTGTACAATCTGGTCTGTACAATCTGGAGCTGTCAATTATACCCCGTGTAGGCCTCACAAATGGCAGAACTGTGTACACACATACACGCACACAGCAAACACAACTGTAGGGCTCCACAACATCCACATGCATTCTGAACAGACATGTCCAATCAAATCACCGGCCCTTACACACACATGATGTCATCCATTGGTGTAGCCTATACCCCTGGCAAACATATCACCCTGTGCATATGATGAAGCCTGTGCCACATCCCTGTCATCCACACCATCGGTGCAGGGATATGCTCAAATATTCTGATGCACAGGGTGAACAGAATAGTGAGAGGTGTATGTAATATTACCTGTGTATACATAGTGAGGGATGTGTATGTTGCAGTGGTTGTGTGTGAATACTGAGAGATGTGTATGTGACATAGGTTGTGTACTGTCGACATGCACCGCTCATACCATGTAGTTCAGGTGCAGCATGCATTGTGATGTGTTCACGGTATGTGTCTCAGTTACATCTGTAGCACCATGTTGGTAGTGATACCCTGGTTCCCTCCTATAGTGTACTTGCATGTGCCTACAGGTAGCAGTGTTTGCAGTCCCCCACGTGTAACTGTGGATTACTCACAGGCACGTCTGGCAATATCAGCATGCTACATGTACCCTCAACCTGAATGTTGGAAACACCAACATAACAGATGTCCGCACATATACTGCACCTGACACATGTGGTCAGTGGCACAGGCTACAGTGGACAGAGACATGACATACATAGCAGGACACATTACAGGTATGGTGACATGGTGCAGGGGTTGTACACAGCGGTCTGGCCAATGATGATGTGAGGTGTCACTTGGTAGCTGGAGGACACACTGTGTAGCAGTAGAACCCTATAACAGTACGGGAACATGGCCACATTCACGGGGTGTACACCACTATAACACACACCCCATAGTGTTGAGGTGGGGACCCTTGCCTATGTGGTCATCAACCTCACAGTACTATGCACCCACATGACATGTCACAGAGAAGGAACATGCACAGGTAGCCAGTATGGCTGGGACCTATGGCATCAACAGGGTAGTGCACTGCATCACCATTACGGGTTAGTCACCACGTGGGGTTAGTGATCATTTCTCACTGTATATTAGCATACACCCTCACACCAAGCACCAGACATACATACATACACACACACACTGTCTTGACCACACATGTGTATACAGACAGCCAACGTGTGTGATGCACCACTCCAGCCGACGTCATGCTTCCCACACTGACGTATGTACAGATCTCTACAATGGTGTACAGGGATGTGTAACAACTGGGACATAATCCCCACGATATGAGGCATCTCTGGTCACACATTCAGACACACATGGCAGTGCTGGGAATGATACACCTGCCATATGATGACACGTTTGATAGACATGCAGCGGTATTGATTGCATTATGTGTACCAACGCTATGTCTGGCAATTGTGCTGCTATATGCACATGGGAGGTTGTAGTTGTTACAGGTGCCATGTGACATATAGTTGGTAACACCTGACCACTGTGTATGTGTTATGTCAGCACCATCACGTAACAGTGACATAGCGTACTGTTTGCACATGGCATGATAGGATGGTGTGTGACACAACTGTGAGCCACCCCCTGCACACATACATCTACACGGGTGGTTCACCACTTTATGTACACATATCCCTCCATACGTGCTGTTTGTATGTCACTGTATACAGGTGTTAATGATGGGGCTGCATTGCGACTGCATGTCGTAGTTAGGTGCGACTATGTTATGGACATCGGCCACTGCACATGCATGGTTGCTGCATGCACAGTACAGATGTCTCATGTGTCTCCTGTTGTCATGTTTGTATGCATTGCTATTGTTGGACAAGTGTGTTGACATACATAACACATGGACTGTGGTATGATATCACGGGTGTCACAAACGACCAGTACAAGGGTATGTGTCCTGGTCAACATTGCTACCCCCTGTAGTGTGAGCATTCAACAAACATGGACCCACCTTCCATTTGCGTGCATAGCATTGCTTAGGCCACTGTTATGCACGGGGTACATCAAAGGCTTTGCTATGTATGTATGTGTTGTGTGTGCAGTCCATGCACACATCCACACAATCACATGTATGACATATCCAGATGTGTGTTCATTGGTGTACAGCAACAGTCATGTGTCACAGCTGTGTAAGGGCCGTGGTATGTCTTGAGCTGACCTGTTCATGTATACTGGTATCGTTGCAATGCATAACACCTGTTGGATCCCTGTTGGTACATGTGTACTCTGCACAGCTGGTGTACACCTCTGTACAGCCCAGTGGTCATGTGTCACATGGTGTTGTGGTACTGTAAGGCTGTGTATTGCTGCACCGACAACATGGTGATGACTTGACAGCTACAGTGTACACTGCAGTGTGTACGTGTGTGACCTGTACCTGTGACAGCTGTGATGGCAGCTGAGTGTGTACAGGTCACAGCATGTGTGTGACCGCCCTGTGCGTGAGGACAGTTATACCTTACTGTGCCCTTCTGTGTGTACACTCCATCTGCATGCACAACAGCCCTTTGCAACAGCTGTGTGTGAGCATGCCCAGTATGCTGTTGTGTAGATGGACACACAGTACAGTCCATGTACACAGTTGTGTAGATGGACACATGGTACAGTCCAAACTGAAACCTTCCGTGTTTACACTCCATCTGCATGCAAGACAGCCCTTTGCAACAGCTAAGTGTGTGAGCATGCCCAGTACGCCATTGTGTAGATCAACACACAGTACAGTCCGAACTGACGTATATTACCAGGTGTGCGGCCATGGCCAGTGACACCTTGTGTCGGTGATGTCCCTCTGTGCATGGGCATGGCTGTTGACATCCTGTATTGCCATGGTGGTCATCCAGGCAACAGATTTCAGTATTCAACGTCAGGATGTATGCCTACCGAGTACACACTGGGTGACTATCTTGAAGGGTGTAGTGTCTGTGGTGCATACTGTGTCTATGTATTGTTGTTGTAGTGCTTCATACATGTATAGTTGCCCTGAGTACACCACTACCATGTGTTTGTGTATGTCTACCGTGGGACAGTACTATGTCTGATTGTACACTCTCTATACAATCCCTGCTGGTGTCCTGGCATTTGCAGATGATGTCACGCACCTAGAAGAATGCCTGTGGGACTGCTGTGTTTAGTAATCTCAGTAGCGCATTCTGTAAATGCATCATGCTGTGGTGTGATAGGGTAGTTAGGTGTATGTTTGTCTCACAGCAATGCCAAGTGTGTGTGTGTGTGTGTGTGTGTGTGTGTGTGTGTGTGTGTGTGTGTGTGTGCGCCTGCTCCCGTCTGCCTGGGGACTCAGGTTATGCTTTTAGATGCTTCACATCACAGATATATCCTGCTGATGTCTATTCCTTTGCAGATGTCGACACGCGCCTAGAAGAATGCCTGTGGGACTGCTGTGTTTAGTAATCTCAGTAGTGCGTTCTGTAAATGCATCATGCTGTAGTGTGATAGGGTAGTTAGGTGTATGTTCGACTCCCAGCCCTGCCAAGTGTGTGTGTGTGTGTGTGTGTGTGTGTGTGTGTGTGTGTGTGTGTGTGTGTGTGTGCGCCTGCTCCCGTCTGCCTGGGGACTCAGGTTATGCTTTTAGATGCTTCACATCACAGATATATCCTGCTGACTCCTTTTCCTTTGCGGATGTCGACAAGCGCCTAGAAGAATGCCTGTGGGACTGCTGTGTTTAGTAATCTCGATAGCGCGTTCTGTAAATGCGTCATGCTGTAGTGTGATAGGGTAGTTAGGTGTATGTTCGACTCCCAGCCCTGCCAAGTGTGTGTGTGTGTGTGTGTGTGTGTGTGTGTGTGTGTGTGTGTGTGTGTGTGTGTGTGTGCACATGCTCCCATCCACCTGGGGACTCAGGTTATGCTTTTAGATGCTTCACATCACAGATATATCCTGCTGACGTCTTTGCCTTTGCGGATGTCGACAAGCACCTAGAAAAATGCCTGTGGGACTGCTGTGTTTAGTAATCTCGGTAGCGCGTTCCGTAAATGCGTCATGCTGTAGTGTGATAGGGCAGTTAGGTGTATGTTCGACTCCCAGCCCTGCCAAGTGTGTGTGTGTGTGTGTGTGTGTGTGTGTGTGTGTGTGTGTGTGTGCGCATGCTCCCATCCGCCTGGGGACTCAGGTTATGCTTTTAGATGCTTCACACCACAGATATATCCTGCTGACGTCTTTGCCTTTGCGGATGTCGACACGCGCCTAAAAAAATGCCTGTAGGACTGCTGTGTTTAGTAATCTCAGTAGCGCGTTCTGTAAATGCATCATGCTGTAGTGTGATAGGGCAGTTAGGTGTATGTTCGACTCCCAGCCCTGCCAAGTGTGTGTGTGTGTGTGTGTGTGTGTGTGTGTGTGTGTGTGTGTGTGCGCCTGCTCCCGTCTGCCTGGGGACTCAGGTTATGCTTTTAGATGCTTCACATCACAGATATATCCTGCTGACGTCTTTTCCTTTGCGGATGTCGACACGCGCCTAGAAGAATGCCTGTGGGACTGCTGTGTTTAGTAATCTCGATAGCGCGTTCTGTAAATGCGTCATGCTGTAGTGTGATAGGGTAGTTAGGTGTATGTTCGACTCCCAGCCCTGCCAAGTGTGTGTGTGTGTGTGTGTGTGTGTGTGTGTGTGCACATGCTCCCATCCACCTGGGGACTCAGGTTATGCTTTTAGACGCTTCACACCACAGATATATCCTGCTGACGTCTTTGTCTTTGCGGATGTCGACATGCGCCTAGAATGCCTGTGGGACTGCTGTGTTTAGTAATTTCGGTAGCGTGTCTGTAAATGCGTCATGCTGTAGTGTGATAGGGTAGTTAGGTGTATGTTCGACTCCCAGCCCTGCCAAGTGTGTGTGTGTGTGTGTGTGTGTGTGTGTGTGTGTGTGTGTGTGTGTGTGTGTGCGCCTGCTCCCGTCTGCCTGGGGACTCAGGTTATGCTTTTAGATGCTTCACATCACAGATATATCCTGCTGACGTCTTTGCCTTTGTGGATGTCGACACGCACCTAGAAGAATGCCTGTGGGACTGCTGTGTTTAGTAATCTCGGTAGCGCATTCTGTAAATGCGTCATGCTGTAGTGTGATAGGGTAGTTAGGTGTATGTTTGACTCCCAGCCCTGCCAAGTGTGTGTGTGTGTGTGTGTGTGTGTGTGTGTGTGTGTGTGTGTGCGCCTGCTCCCGTCTGCCTGGGGACTCAGGTTATGCTTTTAGATGCTTCACATCACAGATATATCCTGCTGACGTCTTTGCCTTTGCGGATGTCGACACGTGCCTAGAAAAATGCCTGTGGGACTGCTGTGTTTAGTAATCTCAGTAGCGCGTTCTGTAAATGCATCATGCTGTAGTGTGATAGGGTAGTTAGGTGTATGTTCAACTCCCAGCCCTGCCAAGTGTGTGTGTGTGTGTGTGTGTTTGAGCGCATGCTCCCGTCTGCCTGGGGACTCAGATTATGCTTTAAAAAGCTT
>NC_056747.1:29995237-30020237 GCF_019279795.1 Protopterus annectens
TCGCCTAGAAGAATGCCTGTGGGACTGTTTTGTTTAGTAATCTCGATAGCGTGTTCTGTAAATGCGTCATGCTGTAGTGTGATAGGGTAGTTAGGTGTATGTTCGACTCCCAGCCCTGCCAAGTGTGTGTGTGTGTGTGTGTGTGTGTGTGTGTGTGTGTGTTCGCCTGCTCCCGTCTGCCTGGGGACTCAGGTTATGCTTTTAGATGCTTCACATCACAGATATATCCTGCTGACGTCTTTGCCTTTGCGGATGTCGACACGCGCCTAGAAAAATGCCTGTGGGACTGCTGTGTTTAGTAATCTCGGTAGCGTGTTATGTAAATGCATCATGCTGTAGTGTGATAGGGCAGTTAGGTGTATGTTCGACTCCCAGCCCTGCCGCGTGTGTGTGTGTGTGTGTGTGTGTGTGTGTGTGTGTGTGTGTGCGCGCATGCTCCCATCTGCCTGGGGACTCAGATTATGCTTTTAGACGCTTCACACCACAGATATATCCTGCTGACGTCTTTGTCTTTGCGGATGTCGACATGCGCCAAGAATGCCTGTGGGACTGCTGTGTTTAGTAATTTCGGTAGCGTGTCTGTAAATGCGTCATGCTGTAGTGTGATAGCGCAGTTAGGTGTATGTTCGACTCCCAGCCCTGCCAAGTGTGTGTGTGTGTGTGTGTGTGTGTGTGTGTGTGTGTGTGTGTGTGTGTGTGTGTGTGTGTGTGTGTGTGTGTGTGTGTGCGCCTGCTTCCGTCTGCCTGGGGACTCAGGTTATGCTTTTAGATGCTTCACATCACAGATATATCCTGCTGACGTCTTTGCCTTTGTGGATGTCGACACGCACCTAGAAGAATGCCTGTGGGACTGCTGTGTTTAGTAATCTCGGTAGCGCGTTCTGTAAATGCGTCATGCTGTAGGGTAGTTAGGTGTATGTTGGACTCCCAGCTCTGCCAAGTGTGTGTGTGTGTGTTTCCAGCTGCATGACAACAGTACAGCTGTAGTGTAGTTTGGTGTATGTTCGACTCCCAGCTCTGCCAAGTGTGTGTGTGTGTTTCCAGCTGCATGACAACAGTACATTGCTTTTACAGTGTTCTCTCACCATAACATCTGTGTGGCATCTTTGCCTTTGATGCCGCTGTCTACAGGCTAGACGTATGCCTGTGTGATTGCCATGATCTACTAATCACAGTTGCACGTTCTGTCACTGCGTAATGCTGTTGTGTGGTATAGTGGTTACATTCGTGTTCTGTTCACAACCCTGCTACGTGTGTGTGTGTGTGTGTGTGTGTGTGTGTGTGTGTGTGTGTGTGTGTGTGTGTGTGTGTGTGTGTGTCTGTATGTATATATACATATATATATATATATATATATATATATATATATATATATATATATATAATTTCTGCACATAACTCTGCTGTTGCATGGACAGCTGACTGTTTCATGTATCGCATATTTGCATAGCTTTCACATACCAATGGGGTATGTTGCAAATCCCAACATTGTCCGTGCAACGTTCGTGTTACGGGCAGTGTTACACGCCCTTACAGGCGTTTGCTGTATAGCTTGGCAGACATCTATCCTTGCTGTACTCTCACTCTACTCATACACGCTGGAGGCTTCATGTATCATGGCCTAGTTTTGCTGTGTATATGTCTATTTGTGCTGTGTGCATGGCTGTGGGTATGTCCCACTATCATCATTTGTAAACGTGACAGCCCTATAGGTACTTCATGTAGACTGCTGTGTTATTTGACATGTCCGCACATTCCTGCGGACAGTACTGAACGTCCTACTGCAGCGCTTTTCATACCTTCTGAGTTATCTTGCAGTCGATACCACTCAACCTCCTAGAGCAAACATCTGGACAAAGCCTTAACTGATAGTGGGACACAGAGGGGCAGAATTTAAATATTGCTCTTACAAACGTAGATAGTTGACACAATAGTAGGTTTTGCATTAGTATGACTGTTCTGACGGATTTGGTGTCTTAAACTCACATGTTTGTCATTATTTAATGACTTCAGTTCTCAGGAATTTGCCAGAAAGGTACTGATTTTAAGAGGAACACAACAAACATATGAGGCAAAACTCTGCACATTCTGCGTAAATCTGTACAGTTGCGGAGTATGTTTCTGATACAAGATATCAATTTTCTGACACCAATACACACACTGTATGGCGGCATCACAGGCCAGATGCCATTACATTTATATTGCAGGACACACCCACCCAGAGGGTTGTATTCCTCACAAAGGCCAACAGGTGCTTATCCACACTAATTATTCTATCATGTACCTTATGTGTACGCCGGTATTTGTGTTTTCCGTCAGTGGCAGAGCTCACGTACGAGTATGGGGGACTGGACATTGTAACGGTGACACTGCATGACACCCTGAGGGACACATTTCTTTTGAGTCTATTAACCTTCCACATTGACTTTCACAGGGCATACGTTGTCATTCACATTTGTCGAAGTACATACTTATGACTTGTACATGTTTTGTCATTTGTCCTGACGTCTTTCTTCTCACCTGTCAACCTAGTATCACTAGTTCTGTACATGTATTTTGGACAGGTTACCTTCATACCTCTCACCTGTACACATTATGGGTAAACGCCCTAATGTTTGACCGTTGCTCTTGTTACATTTGTCATAATAATGTGCCTTTCTGGTAAATTACTGACAAGGCATTACGAACTGTGCGGTTAGATAATAGTGACTGACATTTCTATGTCATGATTAGTAACACACATAACATTCATATTCCTGACTACGCCAGTATTCTATCAACGTTCTGACTTTGTCTGGGGTATATCTAATATAGTCCCTATTTGTATTTCATGTACTATGCCCTAGTGCAGCTGTCTTATTCTGACAGTTTGCCAGGTATGGTTACCATCTTGGTCGTACGCATGTCCATCCATGATAATCACCTACATGACACTGATATAGGTCCCTGCATATTCCCACAATGGTTTACGCAATATCCAGTAGATGGTTTGCCCCATTATTGAGAATATAGGTGTGTGCTATACCCACATCACTCCCACAGGGCGGACCTAATAAATCTGTGCCAAACAACACCTAGGCCCATTTCTGCATACCCATGATTCCCATACCTGACACCCCTCCACAGTACCCATTACACATGTTTAATGTGAGTGGTACTAAAGTGTGGAGACACTTATAAGCACTCCCCACTCTCCAGATATCAGTTCGTATGTCATACATTCTATTGACACGTGTTATTACCCTTGCACCTGCTACTTTTGCATGTACAGCTATATCATATTTGATGAGGTCACTTCTTTTGAGTCAATGACGGTTGACACTACGTATGGATCAATTTTTGGGGTCCTGCAATGGACACCTATATTCATGTTTAAAGTGTAGAACTTGCCGGACTGTCACTTTCTGGCCAGTGGTTTGGAAAGCAGCGGTTTATTCACCTTTCGTGCATGTCTGTTTGTCTACCCATATTAGCTATGCCGTGGCCTATTTACGTACATATGTCATATCTATGGGACATATGTTTGTTGTGTATACATATATACATGTACAGTCCTCATTACATAATTTGCTTTGGTTTACGTCTGTGGATTATGTGTATACACATATATCTATATCCATACCGTACCTTTCCACTGTACAGATTGTCGCAGAATGTACAGCTGGATGCCTCTTATCTTCGGTGTGTTTTTCATAACCTTGTGTCTATCTGGCAATTTAGTGGCATTTCATTAAAGACTGACGTTGGGAAATAATGGCAAGCAGTTCAGGTTACGACTGCATACCCTTCAGAGAATCCATGCTACTGACACACCCGTTATTCTATCCACTTTCTATGTTTGTTCTGGCACATATCTGGGGTTTGTCCCTATTTGTACCAGTAGTTTGCATGGCTTTGTCCGGTTTCAT
The DNA here is from genome assembly GCF_019279795.1 of Protopterus annectens. NCBI lineage: Eukaryota > Metazoa > Chordata > Ceratodontiformes > Protopteridae > Protopterus > Protopterus annectens. Next base: position 29,999,146 of record NC_056747.1, read on the forward strand.
ACTTTACGGGGTTAACAGGTTTGAGCCATGTATATATAACGTGGGGGAAACAGCATTCATTTACTATGCTGTGAGTGGATCATACATGCACAGGCGCACTTGCATATACATGTTGTGGGTTACATCTGTTTAATAGATATGTGTGCTTGTGCGGCCTTTCATACTTCTGACCGTAACACTTACATATCTGTAGTCTGGTTTACGGACTGGTGTGAAACACATGGTTCACCTTTATGTATTTAACTGTGTGTACAGCATGAACGCATTCATTACACTTTACAGGGATATCTGCAGTGGTCGTAGGTCAACCGGGACTGCATTCACGTTGGACGGATGGCGGAAACAGTATTCTGTTGCTGTTCTGCCTCATTGATATGCATACCCATAGTACTTAGCTACATCAACATGTGCCTCACCGCTTCACTTAAAACACAGGCATCCATTCCCCTGCTGTGAGAAATGCAGTACTACATATTACACATTCCCTATTGCCTACTGCTGTGGACCCCAGCTGCATTGTTAATCACTCCGAGGATATGCAGAACACCAGGGCATATAGTCGTATCACATACATGTTTCTGCTTGTCAGGGTGTTCATGTAGTGATCTGGGTATAGGCTTGTCCGCCTGGTGAACGGAACTTCCCTGGCCGAGGTCAAATGTCAGATGAAGCATGTGGACAGGGAGCTTCTCCCTATTATGAACATTTTACCTGTATTTATAGACACAGGTGTTTGGGCACCTATCAGAAGCTTATTCTGTTGGCTGTACATATTATGGGTGGGGTTGTTACGGTCCATACTCCACGGTGAGGGGGGGGGGTTTCCCATTCACATTTGACTATTACCTGTATTCATTCATACGGGGATTATTTTCTTGGACATGTTGTGACTACAGGTATGCAGTTGTACATTACACAAATGTCATCGGTTGTTACTGTACATATGTGCGGACCATACCTCTCAACCTCTTTGAGCAACAAATCTGCACAAACCCTACATGATGGGGAGAGTAAGAGGGACACTAGTTTCCTTACAAGCTTATAATGTTGATAGAATACTAGGTTTTGCATTATCATGACTCTTCTGCGAGATGTGGAGTGTTATACTTAATCCTCATTATTTCATGACGTCAATCCACACCTATTTACCGGACAGACGCAGATTGTCAGAGGCACACAACAATATGAGCCAACACTCTGGTCATTCTGCAAATATCTGGACAGTTGAGTGATATGGTATGAACCTCTGTAATACGCTGTTGTGTTCTGGCACAGCAGTAGCTCGGCATTAGAGACAGAAGTCAGGACGTGCTGGCAGACAGTTGAGTTTTAGACTTCATACTCCAGACATTAATGCCATTGTGCAAACTGTCATTCTGTGATATATCTATGTTTATCCATCCACATGGATATATTCCTACTTGCACCTGTTATACATTCTAGGGATCTCACTCCTCTGAGCTCTCCATACTCCTGCTCCTCTCTACCCTCCAGCTTAACCAGACTTAGCTGACACTCACTTGAATCCAAGTATGTCATTGTTGTAAATTTCTGTATTACCACTACAAAACTCTGGATTTGCACTGTTTTATTATGCACATTTTATTCATGTGTATTTCCTGACTGTATGCCTTTTACTCTTGTATACTCTTTGACATTATGTAGCCTTTATTTCCTTGTATTGCTTGTGGAGCTTTTCTACCCGGGCCTCCACTGTTACTGGGCACTTCTTCGCCCAGTGGACTTCTCGGGTACTCAGACTGCACATAAATGAATAACTTCTAACAGCTATCTTTGCATATTGTACCTGCTGTTGTACCTTTGTCTCACTTGTATTCATGGCTCTGTCCAGATATCTAGCTCACAGAGGTTGTCAGGTATGGTCGGTCATGCCGGCACATACTAGGTATCCCTCACACTTCATCAGGGTTATCCTGTTAATGTCGGGTGTCTTCCTCACCCTTCTGCGTTTGCCACTATGCGAGTGTGCAATATATTCTCCCGCATATTTGTGTGGAGACACGTGTGTCACGGGAAGGTGTTTTATCCTGGGTACTAGGTTATGCATGACCACTCAGGTCTGGACAGTGTCTTGGACCTCTACTTCACGTTCTGACTTGTGTCCAGGATTGGACATCTTGTCATCATACCCATTCTACTATTTACACAGGTGACTTATCCCGTAAGGGATATTCCAGAAATTGGACCATTCCACACAAAAACGATATCGAAATGTATTTTGGCTTTATGAAAATGTGCAGGGGGTTTAACATGCAGGGAATACGTGGTTTGCTATCCTGACACTGCCTAGGGTGACAATACCTACTACATATGCGTAGGGGTCGGTATGTGTAGCTGTGTCTGCAACAAACCAGTGGGCCACGTACGGGTGGATTTGGTGGACGTTCTGTTATGGAGGTGGGTTGTGTGATGTGGAGGGTATGCTGGGTAGCCCATTATGCAGCCAGGTGTGTTGCATTTGTTATGGCCAGTTCCATCAGGACCAACCTGTGGGTATGTGACGGTGACATATCTATACATTTTGATCGCACATTTACATGATACATATGTTTGTGGGATTGTGTTCTACACTATGGCCTGTCTGCTTGTCTTGCAGCTGTTTCTCCATGTGTTTGTGTTTATGTCCACTTCACCCACTGCCCCCTTCTATACTTCTGGTTCACCTTTTCTGCATACGACACAGTATCGCCTTTGCGGGTTTTACCATTACCCATCCACCCCTCACATGCAAATTACTCACATCCGATAGCTCACTACTTTTGTTGTTGGGTCATGACACGGCCAGAGTAGCACATTGACTGCCCTACAGGTGTCGGGTACCTTTATGGTTGTGTGGACTACCCTGCCATGTTTGCTTCCCACGTGCTATACCTCACACACATAGGTACACACCCATACTTCACTTTCATTACTTAGTTGGTATACCCGGGTACTACCCGTTCGGCTGTGTCACATACTAGTTTGGCTTCTACCTATGACTCCCAGGTTTTGCAGACCTGTTGTACTCATTAGGGGGATGACACCTTTTCCTATGTCCATGCTATTCCTTCTACATATCCGACTGTTGTGGACAATGCCTCCCCACAGTCTACGGTACTGTTTCCACCTTTCCAATTGGCCACAATGTAACATTTGCGGTGGACACAACACATTTTACACGCCGACACATGCCCACGGTCAGTTCGGCAGATAGAACTTACAACTCTTGCCTATATCTAAGCTTTAGTCTTATAGCATTTTGGTGGCTTATTCTTTTTCTTATGACATTTATGTAATATATGTGTGGAGAACAACTGTTTAATGCCACTATTACATGACGTCTGAGGGATAATTATGTCCTATAATCTCTGCACATTTGCCATGTTTACAAGCTTGTGTCAGGACACATCTGGCCACAGCGGTACTGTCGCTCGCAAAGTGGGACAGGTGGTATTCTTAGTCGATGGTACGGGTCATACTGTTGCTTTCGGCCTACATGTGTCCTTATTGTTGTAGCTGTTTCTATGCTCCTGATTCATTTACATGTGTATTCTATTCCCTATCACATTTGTTATGTGGGATACAGACATACCTTTTGTATGTGACTATTACATCCCTTGTGGGATATGATTCGGACATACAGTCACTACATATATCTACATTTCTCCTCGTGTATTTTGTTATGGACACATCTGCACAGCTATGTACCTCCCTCACATTATGGGTCAGCTGGTGACCCTCTCCATTGGGCTGGACGTACCTCCTGGCATCTCCCTAGCATATGATATGTTTCACTTCCACATGGTATAGCTATCAACACTACATTGGACTATGGTCACACGTTTTTTCTGTCATTTGTTCAAGGGTAGAGACCTGTTATTCCCTATCGTGCATTTGTGTTTGCTTCTTCATTTTCTGTTCGTAGGGACTATCTTGCATGCTTTGTATACATTTCAGTCTCCACGGACACTGATAGGTGCGATTATTACTGCAGGTGGACTATAATATTCAGCAGTTTAGGTTGCTCATCGACAGCCGACATTGACACGCCTCACTCCGCAACTTCGTTACGCCCCATGCACTCGCGCACGTTTCCTATGCACGTGGCTGTGGCGGCTGCACGCCTTCATTAATATGCATATGGCGCTACTACTCCATATATACGCCGCACGGCCGGCGCAAGCCTTACACCGGCCTTGCGCAGAGCTTCATGAATCCGGGGGGTTATTTAAATAGAATGCTGGTTTTCTCAAATAGTTATGAGAATAAAGAAATAAAATGAAATGAAATGTAAAGTCAAATGAATATACAGGAGCATGAAACTAATGAAAAGACATTAATTGCCTTAATACACCCTCGAATGCATATTATTCAATGTATTTAATATTTTATATGCCATGCATTCATCCTTCTTATGAAGTAAGGAGTCTAAATGATGAAAATCTAGGATAGCAGTAGCAAATATATGCATGGCTAAGCTTTGATAAAGGATAGCTAACAGTGATCTGTCTGTATAATTATGTTCAAAGGCACACCTTGAAACAGATGAAAAGTAAAAAAAAAAACAATGAATGTCATATTATGTTGAGGAGAAGCTATGTGATGTTACTGATGTACTGTGCTGTCTTCTGTATTTTATCTTCCAAAGACTCTGGAATCTGCTAAGTATTTACTAAATCAACATTAATCACTTTTATTATTACTGATAAATCTTGGGAATCTAAATTCTTATGGTATGGAAACAGTGTTACTATATAAACTACATCTTATATGAAACTTGCAATAAAAGTTTAGATATAGAGCAACAATGTTAAAAGTAGTCAGAGTTGATCTGTTTTCAAATATCACTTAATTAAACCAATAGTATAGAATATAACTCGTATGTCAAAATGTAATGTAACTTAGCCAGAGAAGTTATAACTTGCAGTTTTGTATAATTGCCCCCCCAGTTTATTTATTTATTTATTGACATTTGTTAACTGGGTTTGTCCAACTGGGCTTGTGGTCCATTTTCAGTGAAGACCCAAAGAGAAAAGCTCCAATACAAGAACAAAATTACAGAAAATTCATATTTTAACATCAAACATTTGAACAGAGAAAAAATAAGTTATACAAAACATGTATTTTAACATCGAAATTCAATTATACAAAAAAAGTAAATAAAACGTGGAAATAGCAATGCATGCACATTTTTTTTGATAGAAGCAATTAAATTTACATATGTACAAGCAGAGTTTTAACCAGCAGAACTGAATTAGAAAACATTAGTAAATATTCTAAAGTAATGGAGTACTTATGTGAGAGAGGAGGGAGGAAGACATGTATTACAGTGGGGTGCTTAAGTTGGTGCCTGACAATGACAAAGTTTGAAGTTAAGTAAGTAAAATTTGAGTTTTTCTTTAAAATGTGCTGGGTGGATGATGGAACGTATATCCAAGCTTGTGCAACAGAGTATTTATATAGGAGTTTGCCTATAGTTTTTTTTTTTTTGGTTGGTATGTGAGCAGTAGTTGAGGGCTTCTTTGCCACCTGTAAAACCCTGAGCATGTCCTTGGATAAGATGTACCCAAAAGGTATCAAAACCCTATCACCCACAATGTCCGTTGAAGAGAAGACAAGTGAGGATGGATGAAAGACCACTTGTCCTGTGTGAGGAGGTCCAACCAGTGATGTAACTTGTGGTGATTGCCCCTGGCCAGATGCATTAAGAGGGGGAACCAGTGCTGTCTTGGCCAAAAGTGAATCACTAGCAAGATGTTTGAGGAGTCCATCTGAATCTTTTGCATGACTCTTGGAAGCAGAGCAAGAGGATGGAAAGCATAAAGAAACATTCCCTTCCAAGGAAAAGAAAGGGCACCTGTCTTCCATGCCAGATGGCATGGCCCTCTGGAACAGAAGAGAGGGAGCTGTTTGTTCAGAAGGGAGGCAAAAAGACCTACCTAAAGAATACCTCACTGATAGACAATGTCCAGAAACATGTCTCTGTGAAGTGTTCATTCGTGAGCCTATGTTTTGGACTTGCTGAAACAGTCTGGCACTAGATTGTGCTGTGAAGGAATGTATACTAATTGAAGAATTAACTGATAACTGAGATCTACCTCCAGGCCTGAAGAGCCATCATGTAGAGGAGGTAAGATTGTGTGCCTCTATGTTTGTTGACATACCACATTGCTGTAGTGTTGTCTGTGTATATCTTCAAGGGACCTGGACAGAACATGGGGTGAAAAGCTTGAAGTGCCAGAATCGGAGGTCTCATCTCTTTGATGTTGATGTGGTCTGACTTTTGATGGGGGGCAGAGACCCTGAACTCTCAGGTGAGCACATGGAAACTCCCACCCCATGTCTGAGGCACTGGTGAACAGTTCTTGAGAAGGGATTGGAGGCTGAAAGGACAAGGCCTAGTTTCAGAGCAAACTGTTGAATCCACCAATCAAAGTCCATTTTTAGACACGGAAGGAGAGGTACACTGAAATCCAGAGGGTGGCAATGTTACAGCCAAACTGACCTGAAGTACCATTGAAGCTTCTGTATATGTAGTCTGGCAAGAGGGAGCATTGGAATAGAAGATGCCATGAATCCCAAGGCCTGAAAAAACTCTCTGGCTGGAATGGCAGTCAGAGGAAGAAGAGACTGAAAGAAGGCTGTCATTGACAAAATTGGAAGAGAGGCCAACATTGGCACTGTTTGAATCCTACATCCCAGATACACATGATCCTGAGAGGAAGTCAGGATGAACTTTTGGCAGTTGATAGTGAACCCCAGACTATGAAGAACAGAGATGGTTAACTCCAGATCCTGCAACAGATGACTGGAAGAAGGTGCCTGAAGCAACAGGTTATCTAGATAAGGAAAAACCTGAATGGCTTGGAGCCTGAAAAAAGCAATTACAGGAGCTAGCCATTTTGTGAATACCCTTGGGACAGTAGAGAGGCCAAAGGGAAAAGCAGAAAACTGAAAACAAGAGAAAGAAACAGAGAAATATAAAAACTTCCTGAAAAGAGGATGAATAGGGATATGAAAGTAAGCATCTTTCAGATTAAAAAATACCAGAAATCCTGGGGTAGTAAAACAGGAAACAGGGTTTGAAGATTAAGCATCCAAAAAGAGGGGACCTTAAAAAGGTGTTGAGCAGGGACAGATACAGAACAGGTTTCCAAGTGCCCTCCTTTTGAGGAACCAGGAACATTCTTGAATAAAAACTCTTTCCCACTTGGGAAGTGAGAACAAGCTGAATGTTCCTTGGTTCACCAGGGACCATATGACCTCTGGGAAATTAGGAAGCTGCTCTAGAGGAGGTTGAGGAATCCCTGAAAAAGGAGGGAGAGATTTCCATACCATGAAATAACTCTAACGGATGATAGAAAAAACCCAAGAGTCTGAAGTTATAAGACACCAATTTGGAAGACAAAGGGAAAGCTGAAAGGACAAAGGAACCTGGTCCAAGAAAAGGGGGGACAAACTTTCAAAGAGAAACAGATTTATCAGATAAAGGAGGCTTCTGGGCAACAGACATCTGAGAAACCTTAACAGCAGGGGCTTGCCTGCCACCCTTCCAGCACTTGGGGGCCTGGCAGAGCTGCCTGTGGACAAAACCAGATCTAGAATGATAATTCCTCTGGAGCTTAGGGATAGGAGAGACAAAAATATGTTTAAGATCCTGCAAGTCTTTGCCTTTCTCTTGAAGAGACTTAAGCAAGTCAGCAGCCACAGTTACAACAAGATGTTTATTATCCAAAGAAGCATCCAACAACTTCACCTTAATGTCCTCAGACAAAGATTGGAGACAAAGTCAAGAATAATGCTTTATGAGAGAACCAAAAGCTGCAGCCATGGAAGAGGCATCAGCAGCATTATAGCTAGATTTGTTAAGAGTGGTGAGCCAGTTGAGAAATAGAAGCTAAAATAGATAAGGCAGAAGATTTGCCTTCAGAATCAAGAAGGTCAGAAATAACCTGTCAAGTCTGAGCCCAGAGCATATCTGGTCATGTGGGTCTGTTAACTGATAGCACTAAAGGCTAACGTAAAAGCAGTGTAAACCTTATTTGCCATACAATCCTTATCAGAAGGCAAAACTTTGGAAGAGGTCAAGAGCTTGAAGGGTGTAGATCATGTGCTGTATCTTTAAGAAGCATTCCAAGGACTGAATGTGCATATAAATAGTCCACACGTATTAGTTTCAGTGCCATTTTGTGAGTGCAGCCCCAGAGTGAACATGCATGAGTGTAATAGCTAGTTTGTTTATAAGTATATCTAAGTTAAAGTTATTAAGCCTCAATTCTGATGTGTTTGCACATAATAAAGCTGCTTGAACAGAACCCACAAAGTCTCGTCCATTGTATCCTGACAAGATGAGTGACATGGTGTCAGAACTGGATTCCAGAGAAGGATATTCAGAGTGATGGGGTGCAAACTAAAAGGAAACGAGCAAAACAAAAAAAAGAGCCAGAAAATGCCCAAAGGTAATAAAAACTTATAAGAGGAGTTTATTTGATAGAAAAGATAAAATGGAGCATTACGAGGGCACAAACCACATTATTAAACAAGTGAGAGGCACAAAAGGTTTATTAACTAAACAAAATGTTTAAGATTAAGATAGTTGATAAAATGATTGTCAGAAAAGCACATAAGGGATTTGAAATTACTTCAGAAAAGCAAAATGGGCATATTTAAAGCAAAATGTGCATGTTTAAAGCAAAATGGGCATGTTTAGAGTAAAACAAGCACAAGAAAAGTATAATGGGCATAAAAAGAGATTAAATGAGCAAAACAAATATAATAAGGGCAAAAAGGGCACATTAAGCATAAATAAAGCAAGGTGACTGCATGTCTTTTGGCAAAGTGCTGTGTTTTGGCATAACTACTACTTTGTATTGTATTCAGGTCATAACTAGAGTTATTTAAAGTATCTCAAAGTGTGTAAAAGTGCTTACAGTGTGTGCTTATTACTGTGCATTTCTTCTTCTTCTTCTTTTGGCTTTTCCCGGTAAGGGGTCAGCACAGCGGATCACCCATCTGCTTATGATTGACAGTAGAGTTTTATGGTGTCAAGTTGCCAGCCCAGTGCCCAACCTTCCATGGAAGGCACACACTCATACCTAGGGCCAATTTTAGTGTCGAATCCACTTACAGCATATCTTTGGGATGTGGGAGGAAACCGGAGCACACAGAGGAAACCCATGTGACTACAGGGAGGACATGCAGAATCCACACAGAAGGCACCCCAGCTGAGGATCGAACCAGAGAACCTCTTGCTGTGAGGTGACAATGCTAACCACTGCACACCATGGCCACCCACTGTGCATTTATTCTGAAGAGTTTATTTGTGTGCATAGTGCAACTATTTCATAAAGTGCCGTCAGCTACATCCATTTTGAATAGTTTCTTGTCCTGGGTGTGTTTATTCGTAAAGTGCCGCCATTACAGCGTGTTTCTTGCACTGTAAAGAGTTATTTAGCAAAGTACCACCATTTTGGGGGAGTTTTAGTGTGCTGTGTATTGTTTATACACAAAGTGCAATTACTTTTAAATGTTTGTTACTCTGACCTTCTTCTGCCCAGTTCATTCTCACTGTGCAGTTATTTGAAATGTTTCGTATACTGATAAGAGATGATTTCTTACAGTACTGTAGAGTAATTTCAAGAGTATTACAGTGCTCAAGAGATTTATTTCATAAAGTTCAGTTATTTGGAGGCTTGTTGCGCTACTGGGCATAGTTACAAGTACTAGCATAACTTTCTGTCATATGTGTATGTTCATGCATATTTGAAAAAGCCTTCACTGGTATGTGTTAATATGGCAGAAGGATTTTGAAAACCCTCACCACTTGTGTTTGATCAGAATATTGCAGAGAATTGGAGAGTATTTGAGCAAGAGTATGATATTTTTATATAGACAGCTTATTCTGACAAAGATGCATGGACCAGGGCAGTAATTCTGTTAAACCTAGCTGGGTTAGAGGCCAGTAATTTTGCTAAACTTAGCTGGGTCAGAGGCCATTGAAAGAGAGCATTCATTTGTGTATGCACCGGTAGTGTATGAAGGAGAAGGTGAAAACTGTCATATTGTTGTACAGGTTGAATCAAAGGAAGACCCAGAGTGTTTGAAGCACAAATTCTGGGAAATGTGTAACCCCCAGAAAAATATTACATTAGAGAGGCATTTGTTTTGCACAAGAGATCAGAAACCAGGGGAAACTTTTGCAGCTTACATAACTGACCTGAGAAACAAAGCTAAAATGTGTCAGTTTGGTGACTTAAAAGATTAGTTGATAAAGGACAGGCTCATATGTGGTATTAATAGTGCTGCTGTGAGAAAGATTTTGCTTCGTGACAGTGATTTAACATTGAGTAAAGCCATTGAGATTTGTAAATTCCATGAAGTTACAGAAAGGCACACAAGAGTATGGTTTCAGCAGGCACCAGAGCAAATGTATACAGTATGCAACACATGGCAAACAAAAGCAGGCTTAAGCACATGGCAGCCACAGCCCCTGCTAGCTAGGGAAACCAAGTAGTTTTTCAGCAAGTTCTAAGAAAGCAGCATGCTCAGTGCAGTACAGGTGTGAGTCAACAAAACCTAAATCCAGCTTTAGAAGTACTTAGAATTTGGTCAGCAATGCCACAAGTGTAAAAAGTAGAACCATTTTCAAAAGTTTTGCAAATCAAGTAAACCTCACATAGATATAAAAAAGGGTCACTCAAGAAAGCAAACTGATCAAGTGGAGGTGCAGCAGTCTGCTTTCTATGTAGATATTGTATTAGTAATTGGTGAAAAGACTGATGCAGTGAATTTGTTGACAAAGAATGAAGTGTTTTGTACTGTCCAGATCAATGGTAAATCCACTGAGTTCAAAGTAGACACTGGTTCAAAGTGTAATGTTATGGCAGCAGATATTTTTGCTAAAAGTGAGAGCTAAAGAACAACTCAGTATGACTAGTTGTGTGAAACTTGTTGCTTATAGAGGCAAAGAAATTCAAACCAAAGGTTCAGTAATGCTTTCATGATATTTGGCAAGGAACTGTTGCAGCTTGTTACTCTGTGTAGCTCGAAGACCTGTACAGTCATTATTGGGTCTCAGAGACAGTCTGAGAATGAATCTGCTTTCTTTTACCAAAGAAGTTCATCATATAAGCACATCTCCTAGTTGCAATTTTACAGAAGCCATTTTCTTAGAATATGCTGTTTTCAATGACAAGTTGGGCAAACTTCCAGTTGTATATTCTATGAAATTAGACCCAGGGGTAAGTCCAGTGGTCAGACCAGCAAGAAAATTTCTGATAGCTATGCAGAATAAAGTTAAACTCAGTTGGATAAAATGGTGCAACAAGGTGTAATTTGTCCAATCACAGAACCTACTGAATGGGTGTCATCCATGGTAGCAGCCCACAAAAAAGGTTCAGATAAAATCAGAATATGTACTGACCCAAGAGATTTAAACAACACATTAAAGAGACAGCCTTATCAAATGTGCACAGTTGAGGAAGTTGCAGCCCTAATACCAAATGCCACCGTTTTTTGTCTTGAATGCAAAAAGTTCATTTTGGCAAGTGATGCTTGATAGCAAATCCTCATTACTGAGTACTTTCAGTACCCTGTTTGTTAAATATAGATTCCTCAGGACACCATTTGGAATAAATTCTGCAAGTGAAGTCTTTCAGAGTGCAATGGAGCAAATTTCTTCAGGTTATCCTTGTGCCATAATGGACCCGCGGTGGTGGTGCTGCAGTAGCGTTGTCGCCTCACAGTAAGACGCTGTCCTGTTCGATTCTCAGCTAGAGCGTCTTCTGCATGGAGACATGCGTGAATGGGTGTACCTTCGTTGAAGGTTGTGCGTCAGGCCTGGCAAGCCGGTACATAAAAATCAACTGCCAATCATTAGTGGATCGGAGTTCTGCTGTGGCGACCCCTAACTGGGAAAAGCCGAAAGACACAAACATCCTTGTGCCATAATAGTAGATGATTTATTGGTTGGAGGCAATGGTGAAGCAGAGCATGACAGAAACCTTAACAGAGTTCTAGACAGAGCATGTGAAGTGAACTTAAAGCTCAATCCTCTAAAGTGCAAATTCAGACTACCAGAAGTTGTATGTATAGTTCACTTATTTACTAGCACTGGCTTGCAACCAGACACATCCTGACAAGCAGCTATTCTTGAGATGCCAGCACCAGATTTAGGCAAGTTTATACCAGACATCAGTGAGTTGACAGCACCTTTGAGAGAGCTAACACACAAAAATGTTACACCAGAAAGCATTTGAAGACCTTAAGCAGAAAATTGCCAACATACCTATATTAAGATACTATGATGTCAATAAGCCAGTAACTCTTTCCTGTGATGCTTCAAAATGTGGGTGTGGTGCAGTCATTCTTCAGGACCAGTAGCCATGCATCAAGATCTCTTACCCAAACTGAAATGCAATATGCGAAAATCGAGAAAGAACTTTTGGCGATAGTATTTACATGTTCAAAATTTCATTATATCTATGGTCAAACCATTCAGATTGAAACTGATCACCAACTTCTAGTTACTATTTTAAAGAAGCCTACGCATTCAGCTCCAGTGAACTTACAGAGAATGATGCTCAAACTGCAAAAGTACAACTACAAAATGGTCTATACAAAAGACAAACTTCTTTATCTGGCTAATACCTTATCCAGATTGCCTAGAAATACTACGGAACAGCTTCGTACAGAAAATTTTGACTTTGACGTAATGGAAGTGCATAACCTTTCTACTATGAGACTTGATGAGATGAGAGATCATACAAAGACTGATCCACTTCTGCAAAAGCTCAGTCATTACATTAATGTTGGATGGCCATCAAAGCAATCTAGTGCACCACCAGATGTGAAAACTTATTTTTCTTACAGAGATGAGATGTTGATTGAAGAAGGCATTATTTTCAAAGGTCCTAAAATTGTTGTTCCTGCTTCCTTACAACATTAATATATTCAGATTTTGCATCATGGTCACCTAGGTTCTGAATCTACCAAAAGAAGGGTGAGAGGACTAGTATTTTGGCCTTCTCTAGCAAAAGACATTGATAAAGTGCTTTCTTCTTGTTCAGTATGCAGTAGTACTAAACTGCATTTGCAAAGAGAACAACTTCAGCTAAGTCAAGTTCCTGAACTACCTTTGTCAATAGTAGCCACTGACATATTTGAGTGGAATGATCAGCATTACTTACTATTGGTAAACTCTTATTCAAACTGGTTTTAGATTGATTTACTACCTAATCTAAAATCCACTGCTGTTATTACTAAGTTGAAATATCATTACTCAGTCCATGATAATCCACACAAAGTTATTTCTGACAATGGCACTCAATTTACTAGCCAGTTGTTTCAGAAATTTGCAAAAGAATGGCACTTTGTAACTGTTACTAGTAGTCCACAATGCCAACAGTCAAATGGACTAGCTGAACATGCAAAGCAATTACTTGAGAGGTCAAAGTGTGACAATACCTATGTCTTTTTGAATTTACTTAATCTCAGAAACATACCCTGTGATGATATACTTGGCTCACCTGCTCAGAGACTTCTGTCTAGGCAAACCAGAACAACATTGCCTATCAGTTCCAGTTTGTTGAAGCCTAAAGCTAAGTGTAACAGGACAATTAGAGCTCAACTATTCAGAAAGTGTTCTTTCCAGAAGTCCAGCTATGATAAATCAAGCAGATTTATTCATCCATTGAAAGAAGGAGAGACAGTGAGGATACAAACGGTGAAAGGTTTAGACCGGATTGATCAAGTAACATGTATATGTACCGAGCCGAGATCCTACTTTGTTGAATCTAAGGGTGTGGAGTACAAGAGAAATCTCACACATCGTCTTCCTGTATCAGAATTGATATTGCAGCATTGTGCCTGTGATACAGACTCTAGATCTCAGAACAATCCAGTCAATGTTCCTGTTACAGAACATGTCTCAACCCTTACTTCCAGTCCTGATGATGTTTCTGATGTCCCAAAAGTTGAACATTCAGCAGAAACAGTACCAGTTGCTAAATCTGATTCTAAATTTTATGTCACACATTTTGGTCATATTTCCAGACCTAGTGTGAAATATACAGCAACCTATACATAATTGTGTATATGCATTTAGTTCTGTATAATTGCACGACAACAAATTATTTATATTGATTGCATGTCAATTAATGTCATCAACATTGCATGATTATTTCTCACAGACGGAGGATGTAGAACAGAGTATGTGTGCTGTATCGAAACATTCCAAGCACAGAACGTGCTTATAAATAGTCCGCATGTGCTAGGTTCAGTGCTGTTTTGTGAGGGCAGTCAGACAGTGAGCATGTATGAGTTTAATAGCTAGTTTGTTTATACGTTTACCTAAGTTAAAGTTATTAAGCCTCAATCCTGATGTGTTTGTACACAATAAAGCTGCTTGAACAGAACCCACAAAGTCTCATCTATTGTATCCTGACTAAACGAGTGACAGAAGGTTTGTCAGAAGAGACTGACCCTCACAGCAGAATCAGCAGGACACTTAAAAATTGACAGTCCTCAGGGACTTATAGAACCTATCAGGTTCCTTGGGAACAGGAGGCCGAAAATCAGGAGACTTGGAAGCAGCAATGAAAGTGTCTAACAAGGCAGCCAACACAAGAAGAACTGCAGAGGATTTAGAAGTATCCACCTGAAGCAACTCATAATATCTCCTCTGAATCCCACTTAAAGTATTTTGTTAGCCTAGCAATTGTATCCCCAAAGGACAACTCCTCAAAAGGAGACTCAGGACTAACTGAGTTCTCCTCCTCATTGAAACCATAAGCCAACAGTGAAGGCATCTGTGAAGAACAGGACTAGGACCTCTCATCAGTCTCTGAATCCACCTCTGAGGAATCTGCTTCCCTAGGCCATTTAGAAGTGGTAGAGGTCAAGGAGGAGCAGGCATTGAAACCCCCTGAAAAGGCTTCAGGGCCATCAAGGCAGAAAACAAGCCCTACGTAAACTCTTGCCATTCCCTTTAAGGATCTGTAGGACAGATAAAAACATTTATTTATTTATTTGACACTTTTTTACTGAAAAAGTCTAACTGGGTATGAGCCCATTTTCAGCGGAGGCCCAGGGAGAAAAGCTCCACAGTACACATTAAACAGAATTAAAAAATTGAACAATGCTTACAGATATTAAGACAATAACAAAGTAGTACAATTTATGAATACAATAAAAGAAAATAAGCAAAATATGAAGCAAGCAATAAAGTTGACCATACATTATATTCAAGATAAAAGAGCGTTCCTAATATGCATGTTACATAATGATGCATGAAAAATATATAACAGAATAAATAATAAGATGTAAAAATGATATGCTTTTTCTGTCAGGAGACAGTAAATTTCATAAATCCTGGATAGATAAACGTCAGTGTAAAAATATGAAGAAAGGGCATTAGAATGTTAAGGAATTAAAGAGAGGTGAGGTTAGAAAGTAGGTAAAGCAAGAAGGAAGTAGGATCTATCAACAGGAAGTCTATTAAGAGTGTGGAAGAAAGGAATAGAAAAGAGCACTAAGATGGTGGGGAGCACGGGCAGATCCAGTTAGTGGTTAGTGGTGTGGAGCACGGGCAGATCCAGTTAGTGGTTAGTGGTGTGGAGCACAGGCAGATTCAGTTAGTGGTTAGTGGTGTGGAGCACGGGCAGATCCAGTTAGTGGTTAGTGGTGTGGAGCACGGGCAGATCCAGTTAGTGGTTAGTGGTGTGGAGCACGGGCAGATTCAGTTAGTGGTTAGTGGTGTGGAGCACGGCCAGATCCAGTTAGTGGTTAGTGGTGTAGAGCACAGGCAGATCCAGTTAGTGGTTAATGGTGTGGAGCACGGGCAGATCCAGTTAGTGGTTAGTGGTGTGGAGCACGGGCAGATCCAGTTAGTGGTGTGGAGCATGGGCAGATCCAGTTAGTGTTTAGTGGTTTGGAGCATGGGCAGATCCAGTTAGTGGTGTGGAGCACAGGCAGATCCAGTTAGTGGTTAGTGGTGTGGTGCACGGGCAGATCCAGTTAGTGGTTAGTGGTGTGGAGCACGGGCAGATCCAGTTAGTGGTTAGTGGTGTGGAGCATGGGCAGATCCAGTTAGTGGTGTGGAGCATGGGCAGATCCAGTTAGTGGTTAGTGGTGTGGAGCACGGGCAGATCCAGTTAGTGGTTAGTGGTGTGGAGCACGGGCAGATCCAGTTAGTGGTTAGTGGTGTGGAGCATGGGCAGATCCAGTTAGTGGTTAGTGGTGTGGAGCACGGGCAGATCCAGTTAGTGGTTAGTGGTGTGGAGCATGGGCAGATCCAGTTAGTGGTTAGTGGTGTGGAGCACGGGAAGATCCAGTTAGTGGTTAGTGGTGTGGAGCACGGGCAGATCCAGTTAGTGGTTAGTGGTGTGGAGCACGGGCAGATCCAGTTAGTGGTTAGTGGTGTGGAGCACGGGCAGATCCAGTTAGTGGTATGGAGCACGGACAGATCCAGTTAGTGGTTAGTGGTGTGGAGCACGGGCATATCCAGTTAGTGGTTAGTGGTGTGGAGCATGGGCAGATCCAGTTAGTGGTTACAGATGAGTATAAGTCTGAGTGCATCTGGAATGCTATTCTAGGATTTGGCAACACAGTGAGAGTACAGACTAACCCTGTTAGATCTTTGAGGTTTGTAAATAGATAGTAGATACTTGTGAGAGGAGCGCAGGTCACATGAAAGAATACTGTATTGATGTAATGATGATGTAGTTTGTGAAAATGAGGAGTTGTACAGTATTTTGTAAGTTAATGTTAGTTGAGTAAAGGTGAGAAGTTGGGGCAGTTTGAGCCAATTTAGGGACTTCAGAGCAGAGGACCTGCCCTGTGGCAAACATAGCTATTTTATTATAACATTGACTAAGTTTTGGTTTGAGGGAAAAGTGAAGATTAGTTAGAATAGGTGAAGCATATAGAAGGGAGGGTAAAAGACAGGTGATTGCAAGTGTTAATCTTGTGGAGTTAGAGATGAATTTCTTAACCCTGTACATGATACACAATTTCTGATTAGTTTTTTTATGATGTTGCTGATATGTAGATCAAACATAAGATTGTTGTCAACAGTTACACCTAACAGTTTTGCATGTGAAACCATACTGATTGATGTATTGTTCAGAGAAGTAATAGCAAAGTTAGATGTATCTGGAGAAAATTGTTTTGGTAAAAATAGTAGGTGTAGTTCTTTTTGGGTTAAATAGTAAATGGTTATTGGCGAGCCAAGACTCAACGGAACTGAATGCTTCTTGAGTTAAACTCTGTAAATGAGAGAGAGTCCTGGCAGACTAGACTAATGTAGAGTCATCAGCATATTGAATTAGGGTGGCTTGTTTGCTGGCAGTCAAAGTGGTTAATAAAAATGTTGAAGAGAAGTGGACCTAGTATTGATCCTTGGGGTACCTCAGTGCTAACAGGTAAGTAAGGAGAGAAGTTAGTGCTCCATTTGACAGATTGATACCTGTTAGAGAGATAGCTAGTGAACCATTGTAAGGATGTTTTGGTTAAGCCCAGACAAGATAGTTGGGATAACATTTGGGGGTGGGAGACAGTATCAAAGGCTTTGGATAGATCTAAGAACAGAGAAGAGACAAAGTTTCCTAAGCTGCAAGCTTTGTTGACAGTGTCAGTAAAGGATAGTAGAGCAGTGATAGTGCTGTGTGCTGGTCTGAATCCATATTGGGTGGGAGGGAGAAGATTACTGTCAAGTAGGTATTGAATAAGTTATTTATGGATTCTTTTTTCTAGAATTATTGATAGTGGTGAAAAAATAGCAATTGACCTATAGTTAGAGATTTCTGTGGAGGTGCTACCTTTGTAGAGGGGAAAGATGAAGGATTTCTTCCACAGAAAGGGGGATAAGACTCCTTGATGCAGCTATTAAATAGACTGGGTAGGCAACTGAGTCAGCAGAATTTTTTAGAATTCATTAGGAAGACTGTCTGCAGAGGGGGAACATGGCTTGAGCTTGGACATGAGGGATTTGATAAAGGAAGTAGGAACTGGTTGGAGGGAAAATGTGGAGTAACAGGTAATAGGAGGCTGAGCGAGGGTAGAGGGAGATGGAGGGAATTTGTTAGTGATGGAAGCTATGTTATCAATGAAGTAATAGTTAAATTGAGTTGCTACGTCAGGGGAGGTGCTATCACAGGAGGGTTGGGGGAGGAATGACTTCCTGGGTTCAGGATTTTTTTGATAGTGAGCCAGAAGGTTTTTGGATTGGATTTGTGCTGATTTTTTGATTTTGCATAGAATTATTTTTTGTCTTAATTAACCTGTTTCTTTGCAAGGTTACACGGTGTTTGAAATGCTATAAATTATTGTGAGTCTTGTGTTTTAGGTAAGTTGTCCAAGCCTTGTCTCTTTTTTACATGATTGGTCTGGTATAGACAGAAAGCCAAGCAATATAACTGGTTTTGACTCTTTTTCTTCTTGTGGGAGCTAAACTGTCTAAAGTTTAGGAATGTAGAATTAAATTGCTCAACTGCATCATCTAGAGATAAGTAATTAAGGACTGACCAATTGATGGAGTTTAGTAAATTTGTAAAAGCCTGCTGGTCGAAGTTGAATAGGTTTCATACTGTCTTGTAGGTGTGTTTTCTACATGAATATAAAATAAGTCTAGTTATACAGATGGAGTGATGATCACTAATAGGCACTGGAAGTGTTTTGGATGGAAGACCAAAATACAATCAATTATTAAGCCATTTTGGTTTGCGGAACTGGTAAAGGCTGGGCGAATAATTAGTTGAGACAATCCAAATAGGTTTATGCTATTTGTGGGAAATTGTAAGTTAAGTTTCTGTCAGTCAGTGCTGACATCACCTAATATTACTGTTTTCAGAGAGAGATTTTTTGATATCCAAGATAGGATACTTTCCAGCATTGATAAGTTTTTTCCAGGGAGTATGTATAAAGCTATGATGCAGAGACTTTTGTTATTGTTTAATTTAAGGTAGGTGATCAATACTTCAGCTTTGTTAAAGGAGGGTATGGATTGGTTGTGTGGGGTTAAGGAAATAGAAGCTGGATATATTACTTTAACACTGCCTCCTTTTCTTTTAAGTTGGCCAGCTGTGAACATATTAAATCCTGGAGGAAGTACTTCGGTATCCTTTGTGTGTGGTTTAAGCCAGGTTTCAGTGATTACTAGTATGTCAGGAGATTGTGCTTCATCTTTTATCTTGTCTTGGAAGGGATATCAGCCACTAGCAAATACCTGTGGTTCTGACCCTTGGCATAATTCAGTAAGAGTACCTGGAGTGTCCTCCCTTACCAATAGCTGCAGAATCTCTCTAGGACCCTCCAAGATAATCAACCACAGTTCCCTCTCAACATCTGGAGCAGACTCCTGCAAAGCCTCACAGGACATGCAAAAAGATGGATCCATGCCTGCCTCTGATGGGGTCACTGCAGAGGAATCCAGTGTAGATGCTTAAGGGCCTACAGAGCAATTACCTGCTTCTAGAGGGGCATCAGGTGGAGAATGGACTGCTAAAGAATCCGTCTGAGACTTCTTGACCTTCATCTTACCTAGCGAGAGTGTCTCGGGGTTAATGGATACTGCCATGCTACCTTGGACTAACTGTTTAAGCCATTGATTTTCAAAATGGCCAGGGAAGACAAATAGCTTCTGAGTGTCTTAGGTGCAAAAGCCTTACAGGTACTACAAGAGGTATGGGCGTGAGAAGTGCACAAACAAAAGAGACACTGTTCATGACAATCCTTATGGGGAATCTGCCTTCCACACTGACTTTTCCCCTTCTTGGATAACTTGAACTCTAGGTAAGCAAAACAAAATACAACACCAAATTAAAGAAAAAAAAAAAACACAACCTCAATGGGGCATTTATCTGATGGTTAGGTATTCAGCACAGCAACAAGGTATTCAGAATGATGAGCGATAATGGTGTTCGGACTGGTGGCAAAGAAATTCTGGGTAACTGCGTCCGTATGTCACTTTTATGCATTATGTCCTGTGCAGGGACATACTATACACACAAAATCATAAGGCTTTAACATAATGGTTGGGTTGGGCTACCCTGGGTGGGAGATCCCTATAGTAAAGAACACTGCAACAGTGATATAGAAGGACATTGTTCATTTTTTCTAAGAAACTAGTCTGAACTACTCTGTTATTGCATTTCTGTATTTTTTTTGTATGAAATGGTTTGTATTTCACTAAGATGAGCCTAAAATTTCAGTATCTGTTTAGATACGTTACTAAATTATATATATATATATATATATATATATATATATATATATATATATACATACAAATAATCCACCATATTAACAGTATGGAGTCTGCTACCTGAAAACCTTCTATGCAGAAAAATAATAATGAGATCTTCTTTCAAACCCTCTATTACAATTTTTCAAAGTCCAGTTTTATGATTTTTAATGGGCTAAGAGCTATGCTTGCCACCATCTAGATTTATAAAAATTTGGAAACTGCGCTGCCGCCTTGCATTTCATTTGAGCTTCTAAATTCAATATTTAAATGTTATGATATAAAATTCTTCAGTGCTTATAACATAAAAAGGTAGTGGTGAGTGTCTATACAGAATTCTAGTTACCTGGGGAGAAATTTACGAGAAACTTTAAGACATAAATTGCTTTACTTTGACTCATTATTGTTCTCTTTCTAATATGTTTGGACCATTCCGAACATCTTTAAAAGCAGTAAAATTCATTAGTATATGTAAACTTCAAGCACCGAACATCTTTCAAAGCAGTAAACTTCATTCATATATGTAAACTTCAAGCACCGAACATCTTTCAAAGCAGTAAACTTCATTCATATATGTAAACTTCAAGCACCGAACATGTTTCAAAGCAGTAAACTTCATTCATATATGTAAACTTCAAGCACCGAACATCTTTCAAAGCAGTAAACTTCATTCATATATGTAAACTTCAAGCACCGAACATCTTTCAAAGCAGTAAACTTCATTCATATATGTAAACTTCAAGCACCGAACTACTTTCAAAGCAGTAAACTTCATTCATATATGTAAACTTCAAGCACCGAACATCTTTCAAAGCAGTAAACTTCATTCATATATGTAAACTTCAAGCACCGA
>NC_056747.1:30035237-30037737 GCF_019279795.1 Protopterus annectens
TGAGTACGTTTCCCTCACTGTCCTTTATCAGCCTTACCTGCTGCACATCTTTCCCAGCTCTGTCCCTATGTGTGTGTGTGTGTGTGTGTGTGTGTGTGTGTGTGTGTGTGTATATATATATATATATATATATATATATATATATATATATATGTGTGTGTGTGCGTGTGTGTGTGTGTGTGTGTGTGTGTGTGTGTGTGTGTGTGTGTGTGTGTATGTGTTTATGTGTGTGTGTGTGTATATATATATATATATATATATATATATATATATATATATATATATATATATATATATGTATATATATTTCATTTATTTAATTTCAGTTTGATTACCGTGGAAGTCCACTGGGCCCAAAGGACCTTTTTTCAGTGGAGGCCCGGGGAGGAAATCTCCAGGAAACATAATACAGTAGAGATATAAGAGATACAGAGATACAAAGTGTAAGACTTACAGAGAGATACCTTGTATAGGTCAGTTTACAAAGTCTGTACAGAGTGACACATAGTCAAACAAAATAGCTTATGATTGTTCAAAGGGTAATAAAGATACATTTATGCAAACATTCTTAAGAAAAACACCTTTAAAATAAAGGTAGAAAACTCTTTGCATGCACTCATTTAAAGTATAATGCTATTTACAATATTTACACAGTTATGTTGTGTGATGCGTAGCTCTGGAAATTGTGGAGAGCTTAGGCACACTCATGGTGAAGTAACTATGGGAGATATTAGAGAGGTTAGGAACTTTTGAGAAAGCCTCCTGGGGGCAAATACTTAGATAGATTTAGGTAGGGTGAAGGCAGGTACATTTACATTTACAGGACATGTGTTTGAAAAGCTGGGATTTACAGTTATCTGAGTTTGGTATAGTTCTAAGAGTGGAAGGAAGGGAAATCCATTTCTTTCCTATAGAGAAAGAGAAGAAAGGTTGGCCAGGAGGACGTTTGGGCTTGTGGATAGCAATTAAGTTTTGATTGTCGGATCTGAGAGTTCTGCTGAGGGTTTAAGGGGGAAGGATATTTGCTAAAGCAGGACATTCAGTAGGGTGAAATATATGTCTGTGTGCAGTGATAAGTTGTAGGTAGTTTAGGTAGTTTGGGAATTCATGCCAGTTCAGAAATTGTAGGGTAAGGCAGTGATGGGTGGGATTTCTGGATTTGGTGGAAAATTTAGAGATTTTATTATAGCAGTTTTCTAGTTTGGAAGAGATAGAGGTGGTTAGATTGGTTATGAGAGGGGCTCCATATAATAAGGAGGGAAGAAGATAAGTAGTGGCCAGAGTTTGCCGAGTGGAGTTTGAGAGGAAGTGATTATTCCTGTATAGCATGCCTAGTTTTTGGTGGGTTTCTTAATATTTTGTTGAATGTGGATGTCAAACTTGAGGTATTCATCAATAGTAATGTCAAGAAGTTTTGCAGAGGGAACCACTTCTATATGTGACTTGGATTGGCTAAGGACTTTGAAAGTACTTTTGTTGTAGGAGTAAGTCTTAGTGGAGGGGATTCTTCATTTATTAGCATTGAGAGAGATGGTTTTGGCGCATCCATTCTTCGGTTATTGAAAAAGCAGTTTGGGTTTTGTTCAGCAGTTCGGAGAAGTCGGAGGCAAAGCAGACTAAGGTTGAGTCATCTGCATATTGAATGACTTTGGCATCAGGTATAGCAGTGTGAAAGTTATTGCTGAAGATGTTAAAAAGCATAGGCCCAAGGATGGATCCCTGGGGTACGCCAGTTGGGGTAGGTAAGAAGGAAGAGGTGGAGTTATTCAATTTGATTGCCTGAGATCTGTCTGATAGGTAACTGGAGAACCAGGATAAAGTGTTTGGTGAGAGGTGAAGATTTGAGAGATGAAAGAGATGGTGTTTGTGGAACACAGTATCAAATGCTTTAGACAGATTGAGCAAAACAGTAGAAACCAAGTGTCCTGAGTTTTGGGCTCTATTGACAGTTTCTAGAAATGACAGTAGAGCAGTTATAGTGCTATGGCCTGGGCGGAAGTCATGTTGGGTAGGTGTAAGAAGATGGTTTTGGGTAAGAAAAGGCATAAGTTAGAGATGGATGCACTTTTCTAGGATTTTGGATATTGGTGAGAACAGAGCGATAGGGTGGAAATTTGAGATGTTGGTGTTTTTGCCTCCTTTGTGAAGAGGAAGAATATAAGCTGAGTGCCAGAGTTTGGGGACATATGATTAATTTATGGATCTGTTAATAATGATGCTAATTGGGAGAGCTATTCCATCAGCAGCACATTTTAGGAAGGTGAAGGGAATATTGTCAGGAGCATTAGAACAATGTTTAAGTTTGGATAGAAGTTTTTTTATAAAGTTAGTGGAGACGGGTTTGAGCTCAAACATAATGGGATGGCTATTAGGGGAATTAGATGGAGAAGAGTGAGGGTCTGGTGGGTTATCATTGGGGAAAGTCTTGGTCAATTCAGAAATAGTTTCTATGAAAAAATGAGTTAAATTCAGAACCTAGTTCAAGGTTGGATTTACTAGG